>NC_089275.1:43551972-43841709 GCF_963678975.1 Dysidea avara | reverse complement strand
AGATGGCTGTATCATCAGGCAACAAGCCAGAATCCAGTGATTTGCAGTTGGGCAGCAGTAGCAGTAATACCATGGAGGCTGAGATTAAGCCAAAATATACTAACTCATCAACACAGGTTATGCCCGAAATGATATCTATAGGTAAGTGCTATAAGAGGCTGCAGAGGCACCGATAGCTATAGCCCATAAATTGATGTACTGTATTCTATGCATGCAACCAGAAACTCAAGCTAAACTTGAAGTCCACGACTTTGTAGTGCATCGTTACTTGTTGAGTCCAATGTCTATGTCATCATCACCCCTACCATTAACCTCCACTCCTATTAAGGATGCTGCTGATTTCTACGAGACAGACACTACCACTACTAAAGAGGGAATTGATGATACATATGCTCCATCTGAGGAGAGTATAATGTCATAAGTATTCCACAATTGACAAATTTAGTAATGAAATTTAAAACCAATACACTCTAGATCTGAAGATTGCTCTGATCAGTCTGGTTCACAAGCCAAGTACCTATGCTATTGGTATTTGAATCAGCTCTATTGCTGCTTTTTCACTCTGTACTATATAGGAGTTCTTCCACAAGTTTAATCAGAAAGGTGCGTGGGTCACTACTTTGCGTTCGACAAATCTGTCATAAATACAATCATGTATTTGTGTGGAGGAGTCAACTGCATTTTGGTAGAACACCAGCAGACAACATCTTGACTTCTGCTGCCATTCTTTACACTGACGCATAACCTGCAAAGGCACTGAGATTATTTTCAGTATTCAATTGTCCGACTATCACTACAGCAACCTTTTTTCGTCATTAAGAAACTACTTACAGCCCAGTATAGACTTTATGTGGGAGAAGCATCAGCAAAGGCTACTAAGGGAATTGGAGGAAAGCAATAACATAACCAACTGATTATTGGAGGTGACGGAAGGGCTGACAGTCCTGGAACAGTGCCAAATTTGGGTCATATTCAATGGTTGAGTTAACTAAGAATAAGGTGATAGACATCAAATTAGTTCAGGTCTACTACATGTGCAAATATTATGGTACTATACTCTGCCTATACAGAACAACAAGGTTAAAGGAAGCTATCACATGGAAAAAGAAGACCTTTTGCAGTGTATGAAACTTTTAGGCGATCACGGTTTACAGGTGGATGCACTGATCACAGATCGTCATAAGCAAGGTTCCGTTTAACATATCCATCTGTAAAACATCATCGTATCTAGGAATGCAATGCAGGTAGGCATAAAATGTTTCATCAAAGGGATTCTGTTATACCCTAGAACTATGTGGTCATGGTGTCTGATTTAAGATATGTAGGATATGCTGTGAGATACACAGGACATGACAACATATAGTTGTCCAGTAACAGAATCCCTTTTGTGAACCTGTTGAAGTATATGATGACTTGCATTGTTTGTACTTTAATAATTAAATTTCCTCACATACAGGTTAAAACTAGCTGCACTTCATTTCAATGAAAATACTAACAGACCTCAAGCTGTTACCAAGGAAGGTGATGAATGCTATAGCATTGTATTCCCTAAGTATAAGAAGGGTGGGTACATTGTAAGAAGCTTTGGTAAAGTCAACATAATATGATAGTAGGGTAGCTTAGCATCAATTTTTGAGAATATTGTTACGAAGCGGATAAAAGCACCAATTTTTTTCTGAAGCTTTGTTGACATATTTTGACTAATTTAAGAAGGGGTGCCACGCCCAAAATTTAATTAAGAGCTATTTATACAGCTTTTAGTTTACACATAATTAATGCAAATTAGGCATCACTAAGGTAGCTTATCAGTGCTTATATACTGTACTTTTATTATTATTATTTTTAAGTGCTTATATGTAATTATCCCATATATTAGTTATCTATACTGTCACACCTCCTTAAAGCCACGCCCCCTACTCAGCCGCATCACATTTTTTGTACTTACTGGGACTTAAATACATGCATACTTTTAAAATTATTATTATATACATGCTATGCAGAATTAACCAAAATATTTAAGATTTGTTTGAGTGGCATTAAAAAGAACAAAGCCATGTGGTCAGTAAATCAATCTGTTTTCGATCATAACATTTCTTGATTGGATTGCATTGGAGCAATAAAAAGAGGTTGGTTAAAAGGTTATTTTGTGACTTTTTAAGCTTATTTTATAGACAGTTGATTGTATAAGCAATGGACTTTAATTGGAACAAGTGTATTATCTGCCAACAGGACAAACCTGAGCCCTTAAAATGTCCATTAGATAGTCTTGAAGCTGGCAGTGAAGCATTTTATTCATCTTTTTTGGCAAATGTTGAAGAGTTCCGTAAAATTGATGCACTTCCAACAAAAGTGCATTTTGGAGATGGCATAAGTGTTGATGATCTAACAAGCCACCATGCCTCTTGGCACAAATCTTGTCATTTGAAGTACAGCATTTCTAAGCTAACAAGAGCAACTAAAAGAAAATATAATGTTGAGGATTCAGGAAGAACATCTGGCAAGCGTCAGGCAACGGACATTAAAATTTGTATGTTTTGTGAAAAGGGACTTGAGGAGGGAGATCTTCACCAGATTTTGACGTTTGATGCAGATGCAAATATTCGAGAAATGCTTACTGAGTTGCAGGACACCCAGCTTTTGGCTAAAATTGGTACAGAAGACTTGATTGCCAAAGAGGTAAAGTATCATTTAAAATGCCTCATTAAATTAAGAAATAGATACAGAAGTTACAAGAGGCAAAATCAAGTGCATGAACAAGAAGTTATATACGAAAGGATAAACGAATCTAGAGTGTTTGTGGAGTTGACAACCTATATTGAAAAATCTGTAGAAGCAGGAACTCTTCTTTTTAAATTAGCAGAGCTTCACTCTCTTTACATAAATCGCCTAGGTTACTTTGGCATCAGGAAAACTGTCAATAAAACTAGGTTCAAAAATGATTTGCTACAGCACTTTTCTGAGACACAAGAACAATGTGATGGTAAAAACACTGTTATTGTCTTCACAAGGGGGATGCAAAATATGCTGAAAGACGCATTGAAGAAGAGATACTATTGTGAAGATGCCCTTATCCTAGCAAAAGCTGCTACGATAATTCGAAATGATACATTCAGACATGAGTGCTTCAAATTTGATGGCAATTTTCCCTCAAAATGCCAGGAGAATTCAATACCATCATGCCTCAAGTCTCTTATCTCATTAATATACAATGGCCCAAACCTGAAGGATCAAGACAAAGAAGAGTCTCATGCTTGTATCTCAGTCGGGCAGTTAATTGTGTTCAACATGAAAAAGTCTACTTCAACATCTGGCACAAAGGAAAGACACACTTTGGATAGGGAGCCACCGTTACCAATCTATATTGGCCTAAATATACACCAGAAACTAGATGCAAGAAATTGATTATGCAGCTATATTGCATGGGGATCAGCATTTCTTATGATAGGGTACTGGATCTCAAGGACAGGATAGCCACATCAGTATGTGAGCAGTGTGACGAAGATGGGGTTGTATCACCTATCTGCCTCAAGAAACAATTGTTTACTGTTGGTGCCATTGATAATTTGGATTATAATCCATCCTCAACGACTTCTCAGTCATCATTTCATGGTACGGGAATCAGTCTTATTCAGTTTCCAACAAAGGATAACCCTGGCATTGATAGACCACTCAAGTCATTGCCACAGTCTACAGATAGGAAATACAACCTCCCAGGTAGTTATGAAATTGTTCCAGCAGTTGCATTGCGTCCAAATGATGTTACTGTACCAATTCTCAATTGTAATACGGAACAGAGGCAAAGTCATTTTGATGAAGCATTCGCAAAACAGAAATCATGGGTTAGTCATGCACTACATCTTCTAGAAAATGAAGACCTTCATAATGATGACAAAATAGTATGGGGTGCTTATCATGCCTTGCAGCAGCAACCATCACTAGAAGATCCTCTAGGTGTATGTGCATTGCTTCCACTGTTCTATGAGAAAGCAGCTACTCCTTCAATGGTTAAACATGGAATGGAAGTTCAAAGACAAGCAACTGATTACCTAAATCCAGGTCAGATTCCTGTCACTGCTTTTGACCAACCTCTTTTCGCCATTGCAAAATATGTGCAATGGAAATGGCCAGCTACACATGGTGAGCATGTGCATGTCATAATGCTAGGTGGTCTGCATACAGAGATGGCACTTTGGAGAACACTAGGAGATGTTCTGGAAGGCTCTGGCTGGACCGCAGCTTTGACAGAAGCGGAAATAGCTTCTCCTGGCATAGTCGATTCTTTCCTGAATGTACATGTATCACATCTGGCACGCACTAGACTTGCTCACCAGGTAACTGTCTTGACCCTTCAAAAGCTCCAACAGGAAGCATATTCACAATCTGAGTCTAATTGTTCATTTTCAGCTTGGAAAGACAGTATGTGTAGTAGCAGCCCTACTTTCATGTATTGGGATTTCATTCTGCGATATGAAATGCTAATTCTCATGTTTGTTGCAGCTCATAGAGATAGAAACTTTCTACTTTATGTGGAAATTATGGAGAAGCTTGTACCACTGTTTTTTGCTATGGATCATGTGAACTATGCAAGGTGGACACCAGTACATATTAGAGATATGAAGAATTTGCCAGATTCGATTAGAAATGAATCTGAGGAAGGACGTTGGGTGCTGTCTAAGACAAATAAATCTTTCTCTTGCATCCCTATTGATCAAGCTCACGAGCAAGAGAATGCCAGTGTGAAAGGTTCAGGTGGATTCATTGGCTTAACAGAAAACCCCAGTGCATTAAAGCGTTGGATGTTGTCAGGGCCTGAATTAACTAGATTGCAAAATCAGTTTGAAGCTGAATATCTACCAGTCAATGACCCGGATGACCCTAAATATTTTCAGAACCATCGAAGCGGTTATGCAGCACAGAAGTCCTTTCATAAGCAAGTTCGTAGCCTTTTTTCAACAATCAAAAATATGGGAAACCCGTTTCTGGATGACTTTCCTGAACTTGTTACCCTTGATAGCCGCAATTGCATAGGTGAAACAGGAGTGAATGCACTTCGAACACTTGAACACATAGGCACAACACAATATCAGGAATTTGTGAAGTGGGTATTGGAAGAATGCAGTATTTCAATTCACAATCGGATTAAAAGAAATTCTCTAGCTATTTTCAAGCAGTATCAGCACAAAACAACATCAAAGCAAGATAAGAAGGTCAAAATACTACAAAATAACATAGCACTTTTTGGGCAGCTATATTTCTATGCAAAGCCGCAACAGTGATTTAAAGGAATTCTTTTCTCATGAGATGCAGTCATTTCCACCATCTCTATCTGACTTAGGAAAGCTTTATTTGCCAAACACCAAGTCTGATTTACTAAACTGCATTCAGTTAGTTGCACAGCCTGAACCTCCAACTATCTGTGATTGCCAAGTCTTGGATGGTGCTGCTATAGTTCACTTCCTGCCAGTTACTGGAGTTGCTACTTTTAATGACTATGCACAGAATGTTTTTATCCCTTACCTTCAAAAACAACTGCAGAGTAGTACAAGAATAGACATAGTATGGGACACATACTTACCTGACAGCTTAAAAGAGTCCACTCGAGAGAAGAGAGGGAAAGGTATGCACAGAAAAAGTGTCAGGGCAAACAAAACTGCCAAGCAAGTGGATGGATTTTCTTTTTGATCCTAAGAACAAAACAGAATTGTTTGCTTTTCTAACAAATAAAATCACAACGTTTACATTTCCGTCAAGCAAACTAGTATATGTTACATCAGCACAGTCTGTTCTACATAGTGGCTCTGCAAACCATATGCAAGACTGCAATCATGAGGAAGCTGATACCAGAATTGTAGTGCACATTCAGCATGCACTACAACAAGGTATGAAGACTATCGAGGTACGAACTGTGGATACAGACGTAGTGGTCATCTTAGTTGGTGTATTTTATGACCTACATGCTATTCAACCACTAGCAGATATTTGGATTGCTTTTGGAGTAGGTAAAAACTATCGATTCTTAAGCGTTAATGCTATTTCTCACACCTTGGGGGAACCTAAATCAAGGGCTCTTCCAGTCTTTCATGCATTATCAGGCTGCGACACAACTTCTGCATTCAGGGGAAAGGGAAAGAAGTCCGCCTGGCAAACTTGGCAGGCATTTGAAGAAGTGACAGCAACTTTTGAGCATCTTTCTCTACATCCTTTTGAAGACTTAAATGCTGATTCCAGTCATTTTGCAACTATTGAAAGATTTATTGTCGTACTTTATGACAGGACTAGTCCACTGAGTTTAGTAAATGATGAGAGAGAAGAATTATTCTGCAAAAGAAGTCGATCAGTAGAAAGGTTACCACCAACTAAGGATGCTCTACTGCAGCATACTAGACAATCAGTCTATCAAGCAGGAATCTGGACTACCAGTACACAGACACTGCAAGTTCTTCCTTCACCTGAGGACTTTGCTTGGAATAACTCATCTGGCACATGGTTACCAGTTTGGATAACCATTCCAGAAGTTTCAAAGGCTTGCCGTGAGTTGGTAAAGTGCTGCTGCAAAGGAGATTGCTTAAACTGTACATGTGCTAAATCTAACCTTGCTTGCTCCCCACTTTGTAGTTGTAACTGTACATGTATTTGATAAGTATTCTCAGTATACTTAAGTTGTGTATTAATGTATGCCAGCTAGCTATAAACATTGTTTTATCGGATAATTTCTTGTATTTTTTTAAACATTTGACTGAAAAACATTTACATACCAAGGTACTGAATAAAAAGCATAAAGTGATGCTAGAATTTCAATCACAGTGTGCTTTTTACACATATTGTATAAATACAGGGTGCTAAAACATTAACTGTAACTTTTAACGGTAGCCATTTTATTATTTTGCCCATAATAGGTCGTATGTGGGTGTGTCTTGAGGGCACCCCTTCTAATATCAATAAGTACATCATAAAGAACCTCTGTACCAAAAATGGTGCTTTTATCCGCTCGGTAACGATAATTTTGTTAAGCCACCTTACTATGATAAGGATAGATGCATGTGTATGCAGTTACGTATGCAAGCACATATTGGCAGGTTACATTGAAGAGTTGATGGAAGAAACAGCAAAACGCTGTACAGTTGGAGAAAAACGGGACAGTTCCAATGCACCAAAGACTCTAGAGGCCCTTGCATCTGTATACAAAAGGCCAGATAAAGCTAAGGCGATTCAAGAATACAAAAGTAGATTTAAAACATGATTTAAATGTATTATATTATAGTTATTATATTACGTAATTAGATAACATTAAGAAGGTTAGGTACAGTTGTAGGATCCTTAAATCCTATATGTGTTGATGAAGGAAACTTATTTCATATCTTTGTTACAGCACAGGCAGGCAACACTACTCTGACTGATCTACCAAGCCAACCCCCAACACCATCTTGTCAGTTGTCGATATGCTATAAATCAATATTGCCTGCAATTATGATAATCAAATTCAAATTATTTAAACTTACTCATTGGCTGATTTTTCTAGAAAATCACCATACAGCTGATAATATTGAAAACAAGCAGTTTGTAGAACCTACACATTCAAGCAGATGGCTTCAAAGCCGTCTGCTTCAAAGCCTTCATGTTGAGTGATACACAGAGAACCTGTCTCAGTCATTTTATTTGCTGTCTGATAAATTTCACAACAGCACACACACTCAACTGCAGTTGGCATAATTTCACAATTCTCACATCTGAACCTTGTATGGATACGTATAATACATGAATAGTTAGCTGTAGCTAATAGACTTAATAATGGAGTAGCTATCAAGATTATCTATCCTATGTAGCTAGTGGCTACTGACTTACCAGTCTTTATTCAGTCGCCTTTCGCTAGAATCTTCTTCGCTATCTACCGAGTACGAATGTTCATCGCTATTGCTGGCTACTGGTTCGAATTGATATGGGTCAACTGTGTGCTAACATATTCCAAACTAAATAAGAAACCAAAACTTTAAGTTGTGGCAATTTTTTCTCAAAAACACAACAAATTTTCTATGATGTACCAAAATTTACCCTTGTGTAGGGAGCATGGTTCCTACACATGTAGGAAGCATGGTTCCTACACGTGTAGGGCAACATTAAGAAATTTTGTAGGAAATATTCCTGCACTGTTGAGTTTTGTAAGAAAGATTCCTACACATGACATAATGTGTAGGAATAATTCATACAAGTGTAGGAATTATAGGAACAATTCCTACACTTGT
Source organism: Dysidea avara (assembly GCF_963678975.1). Classification (NCBI taxonomy): domain Eukaryota; kingdom Metazoa; phylum Porifera; class Demospongiae; order Dictyoceratida; family Dysideidae; genus Dysidea; species Dysidea avara. The sequence continues at coordinate 43,833,469 of NC_089275.1, read as the reverse complement.
AGGAATGATTCCTACACTTGTAGGAATGATTCCTATACTTGTAGGAATTATTCCTACACTGCAAGAAGATGTCTTACACTTTGTGACAAGTGTAGGAATCTTTCTTACAAAATTCAACAGTGTGGGAACATTTCCTACAAAATTCTGGCAAAATTCTCAATAAAGCTCTACACGTGTAGGAACCATGCTTCCTACACAATTGTAAAATTCCTTCCAGCACTTTACCTCAAAATTGTGATTTCTTATTTAGTTTGGAATATGTTTGCTCCATCTCTTCCTCCATGTGGCTAGCTTGCTCACTGGCTTCGGATAACTCAGTGATTGCATGAGCTACTGATACTTGCTGTATTGCTCAAATCATCATCAAGGGTTTCTGAAGGCCATGTCATTACAAAGCGTAGAGTAAGCCACCGATGTTCGGCCACCAGGAATTTTCGGACACTCGTACGCAGAAACTATGCAACTTATTCTCTTGCATTTTGCATTGCTATTACCTTAGACTCTCACCATTTAGCCCACCAAGTCTCGCAGGATTTCTTCAAGGACTGTGTGTTTGGCGAGTCAATAAGCATGTGTCCGAATCGCATGACGTTTTGACCAAAAGTATGGATTTTCGGACTGCAGCTCACAAAAGCACAATAAATGCACGGATTTGAATGAAATTTGGCATGAAGCTAGGGTAATCACTCAAGGTTCAGCCCACCAAGTTTCAGCTTATAAACCGATTCTACGCCTCAGTAATTATTACATCTGTAAGTGCATGTTGGTGTATCGAATATCGGACATTTATTTCCGCGAAAAACTACAACTGCTGATTACATTTTTGAGCAAATTCACATGATTTCAGCTTCTACATACTATAAAGAGCAAACAAATCACAACTGATTGTTATTTGAGAGCTCATGTATCTTGTGACAGTCTGCAACTGCTCAGCTGACAAACCAGCTATGCACAAAGACCTGCTGCATAGCCACAGCAAACTGTAAAATCTTTATTGGGAACATTCTCACATGAGAAATGATACAGCATGCAAGAATTGTGAAGAGATTTTTACTGTGTCTAGGTGACTGTTCTATTAGAGTAGTTCATTTTGCCTGATTGCTTTATTAGAGTGTCTTCTCTTTATACTTATAATATGATCAGGATAATCTAATAAAGGTCATGTGAGAAGCTATAGATTGTTTAACCAACATGAAGTATTCTATTATTTACTTCTATTTTTATTTTAACGTTTTACAGAACTTTACACACGCTACATGCAATGCAGGCCTGAGGCTATACAGCAAAATAATAATTACAATATTATTATAGTCCTGAAGGTGCAGAGTCTATAGCACTGGTAGCCATAAGATAATTATTTATAAATTACAATTACCTATCTACAAGTAAAATTATAAGGGGTAGAAAGGATACAAGTTAAAGAATGAGATAGTTCGTAGGAGCAGGAATCTTGGAGCACTTGAAGTTGAGATCTCAGAGTACTTGGAGAAGGGACAGATGTAGTGGTAAGTACATAAATTATTGCTGTCAAAGTTATTAATAAAATGTTCACAAAAATTAGATTGTTGCAAGGGAATAGGATAATTCTGTTTCATAGTTGATCCTTCATTTTGGAAGTTGAAGTTTAATGTCATTGCCAAGTATATAGCTATTATTATCTATACTGCATACATATTAATTTGAAGAGATTTCCTGAATTTATAACCCTAGAAGTAAGTATGTCCAAAATGTTTCACATGCACTCTTCTATAATAATTATTATAGCTCTTCTCTTTTCTAAGTAAAACGGAATTGCTTGTAATCTTATAAGCTTTGTTAGATATCAAGGCAAAATAATTTTATACCATCTTCCAGTCCTGAATCCTACTGATTTGAAGGAACCACTTCATGTCCTTTATACTATAATTTTTATAAAGCCATTTAACTTTAAATGTTGATTGAATGATGTTAATCATTTTTACCTTGTTAAAGATATAATAATGCACATACATGCAACCATTATTGCATGTGCAAATTCTTGCATTGAATTGCTATTGTGTAAATTTTTTGTAGGTGCATGTGTACATTTGTGCTTCCCTGAAAGAAGAATCATTATTGGAATGTGATAATCATTTGTCAGTCAAGTAACCAATAAAGCTGCTTTCATCATGCCATATTATATGCATGATGTAATTATAACAAAGCTGTACTGTAAGGTTTTAATTGTACAGTAAGTGTGACAAGCATAAATGACTGCACAATCTGTTTAATGGGCACTTAGTGGAGGAAAAGATAAATCCTGTATAGATTGATTCTCTCATGAAAGCTATAATTGAACCATCCCTAGCATGTTGCCATTCTCAGTATTCCTGGCATTGTGTATATCCTAGAAGATTAACTGGCCAATTAAACCATGACATGTCACACATTATTATTCTGCATGGAACTGTAACCAAACATTTTATTGCTGCTGTAAAAGCAGTTTTCCCTCTCGTATTTATGCCAATACATGCAGGATTTTTTAGCTAGGTGTACAGCCAAAGGCGAGCTGTATTGTGGAACGATTTACTACAGGATGTAGTTCAACACTGGCAACAATCTACATTGCATGCTCTTCAAACTATACACTTCACAATACATCTCAACCAAATTTTGTAGCTAAATAGTTTGGAGTGAATTTATTCATTGCATGTGTGTACTTGTATACATATGCAAGCTTATCCTCTTTGAAATAAATGGATAAGGAAAACCAAAATCAGAGTAGTTGAATAGCAATAGAACTATATGTTATATATTGCCATCTCTTCATTGTGTTATATATTGTCAAGCTATATTTTTATGAGATCTAACCTTGCAATTGCCAAGCGTCCATATAAAATCTGGAAAATGCCACACATTTGTAGGTGTCGGGCTGAAGAAAGGCATATACCTAATTACTTAGGTGTACATCTATTGTAGTTGCCATGTGCATGACTTTTGTAAGGAAGAGTAGCACATAAAAATTCATCAGTTCAGTGCATAACTATACCCAGTTTTAAGTGGTTTCACTACCCCTTTCAAGTTTATTTAAGTTATATATAGCTACTTGCACGGAGCAAGAAACTATCAAGACCTCAGGTTCCAAAATCAAGGATCTACCATAAATAGAACACTAGCTCTACAAACTTTAATCTTAGTTGCAAACAGCTAGGTTTCTCACATGATATAGTATCAGTTTTATTCAGTGGCTCCCATAATTTAAATAAAAGATAAGATACTCTAATAAAGCAGTCAGGTAAAATGAACTACTCTAATAGAACAGTCACCTAGACACAGTAAAAATCTCTTCATGATTCTTGCTTGCTGTATCATTTCTTATGTGAGAATATTCCCAATAAATACTTTACAGTTTGCTGTGGCTATGCAACAGGTGTTTAAAGGCTCTCTGTACATAGCTGGTTTGTCAGCTGAGCAGTTGCAGGCTGTCACAAGATACATGAGCTCTCGAATAACAATCAGTTGTGATTTGTTTGCTCTTTATAGTGTGTAGAAGCTGAAATCATGTGAATTTGCTCAAAAATGTAATCAACAGTTGTAGTTTTTCGCGGAAATAAATGTCCGATATTCAATACACCAACATTCGCCTACAGATTTAATAATTACTGAGGCGTAGAATTGATTTATATGCTGAAACTTGGTGGGCTGAACCTTGAGTGATTACCCTAGCCTCATGCCAAATTTCATTCAAATCCGTGCATTTATTGTGCTTTGTGAGCTGCAGTCCGAAAATCCATACTTTTGTCCAAAACGTCATGCGATTCGGACACATGCTTATTGGCTCGCCAAACACACAGTCCTTGAAGAAATCCTACGAAACTTGGTAAGCTAAATGGTGAGGGTCTAAGATAATAGCAATGCAAAATGCAAGAGAATACGTTGCATAGTTTCTGCATATGAGTGTCCGAAATTTCCTGGTGGCCGAACATCAGTGGCTTACTCTAGCAGAGGATGTTCGAAAACCATCTTTAAAGTCTTACTACACACAAGACAACACTATGCAGGAAGGCCCATGATTTATCGTACGCTTACACCTGTGACGTCATGAGTAACAGGACCGCAAAATGGAAGAAGCCATAGATGGGCTTGGAATCCTGTTTTCTGCTCGTTTTTCACCAGTAATTACTTTTATTTTCAAAAACAAATGTTACAAACATTAAACACATTACACACATGTAAAAAATGACATCAAAAATTTCATGTAATCCTCCCTTTAAAATAAGACAATTTTTGAAGGCAAGTGTATCCAAATGATAGCTGGGCAGACTTAGGAATGGGAGATTCCCTACCCTGAGGAAATTGCCACAGCAGAAATGGATAATTGCCATTCAAGCACTATGAAGCTATTATTATGGAAACGGCATTTTCTTGGTTCCGTAAAACGAGTATGTCGCCTGCCCGTACTGGCTGTACTTGGCCGCACGACACACTTGATATACACCATTTTCATAATAATTGTAGTGCTCTAATAGAGCACACAATTTTTCTGTGCACTTCAATTCAACGCATATAGAATTTCCACTGATAGATCTACGAGTTATCATTCTAGTGTACTAAACCAGAACTTTCATTGATAAGGTAAAAGTTATTGAGCAACTGACAGCAGTGGCAGAGTGGCAAAGGGCTTGGACATAATTATAGGTGTGGAGGTCCTGGGTTCAAAACCTGGAGAATTTTTCTGATATATTTGTGCACATTTTTTTGCAAAAGTTTTTTATTTCTCAGTGACTGTTCTATTAGAGTATCTCAACCACACTTTTTCACAAGTTTGGTTTTGCTTTATATCTTCTTAGCTAATACTCTCAGTACTTTCAAACCACAAAAGGTTTGTACTATGCATATGATAGTAACTTCATGTGCAGAGTAATTTTCAAGGTATTCTCTGCCAAGTGGATTACCCTGTAGGCGTGACAACAAATTACATTTGCAATTATTAAAATTGTGCATAATTCCGTTGTTCTTATCTACAAAAATTGGGTTATAAATGTGCTGCATTATGCTCTTACTGCCCTCTACATTTTAAGTCAAATCGACTAAAGCATGTGTGAGTTATAGCGAGTGAAGCAAAAAGAAAAAGAAGCAGAAGGTGAAGAAATTACGAAGAAAATAAGACAAACTTTGAAGGTGCATATCTCAATGATGGCTGGGTGGATTCAACTCAAATTTGGAATAGGAGGTACTCTACCGCAAGGGAGTTTCCACAGCAAAACTGGTTAATTTCTGTTCAGGAACTATTGAGATATATAGCTATGAATGCGTGAAGCACCGTTTTCTTGGTCCCTGTAAAATATGCACTTATCTGTCGCTCATCTACACTAGCTGTATTTGGCCACATGATACACGATAATGTGTCCTGATAATTCAAGTCATCAAAATTTGGTGGACTAATATAATCCTGGGTATGTGGGGAGCAGCCGGCATCCATAGTGAGGAGATAGTGTTGTATGACATTTGCTACATAGTCTCAAGTACTGTTGTTTATATGTAGGACTGGGTAACCTACTCTATTCAGGGGTGGATCTAGAAATTTTCAAAGGGGGTTTCAGATTTTCTGAAAAAAAAACGGTCACTGCATAGTTTTGAACGTTGTGAAGGTGATTTTAAAGGCAAAAGTATGAAGTTTTGCCAAAAGAAAAGGCCATAATATAATACAGTATGTATAACTCTTTGTAATTTTTTATCACCCAGATGAATCGTAGGGGCACGCTATTTCAGATGGGGTTTCTGGAAACCCCAGAAACCCCCCTAAAACCGCTACTGTTACCTGCCAGTCAGTCACATCAAGGGTTCATAATATTATGAGTTCTTGGTCATGTACATTTCATAGTGCAATTTATAGCATAATAAATTTTTTTAGTGTTAATATGTTGACAAATTAGGACAAAATTTGCACATCATGTGATGATCTGCATGTTTCAATCAATACCAATGACCACATCCAAGTGTTATGTTTTTCATGAGCATACACATTGCGCTTTTACTGGTTTAATGTATGAATCCAAAGTTTCAATCTCAAGAAGACGTAAATAACCAACCTGGAATGCCAAGACAACAGTGAGAACACTAGTAGCTACTCGTGATTAGCAAATGGTTAATTTGTAGCCAGTTTTCACACACTATCTGCAGTTTAACACCTAGAATTCTGTGCTGGAACAGGAGGATGAGGAGAACCATGAAGAAGGACTAGCTACTTGAGTAATGGACAGTTTGTACAGTTAGTCAACCATTGTTCATAAGTGTGGCCTGAGGCGAGGTCAACAATGCAAGGATGAAGGTGTCAAAATCAAGTGGCCACGGTAAATCTAACCAAGAATTCGCTGGACTTTACAATGGTAGACAGTTAAGCAAACAGTTTATGACTGAACTGTATGATTATTGTATTGGAATTAGAATTCATTTGTGTGGTGGTATTTTATTTGTTGTTAATTTCCATGCTGACAGCTTTGTTAGTGGGAGTATCTAATTGTGGTCTTCGTGGGTTGTGTCGCGTTCATACAAAGTGTGCTTCACTGCCATACAAAGGACACTTTTAGTGGAATATTAGTGAAATTCATACCTCAACTGCAAAATAAAGTACACTTTATCATTGGTTGTCAAGTTCTATACATAAGAACTTATAAAACTGCTATACATTTTACGTGCATACCGTAATATTCAGATGCGCTCAAACTGTAACTTGAACACTGATGGTAGGAGAATAATGGCTACACTTGTAAACAGTCATGATCGCTGACTTTAATTAAAAACTGCAAAAATTGTGCATTAGAGTTTTTAAACCCAAAGTTATTTTGTATACATCATAGTGTGTGCACCAACATGAGATGAACCATACACTATAGTTAAAGTTCTCTTTTTCTCATTCTTTAGGTTTGATTCATGTTACCATTTGTTTATGCTGCAAGCAGTTTATATAATTTTTTTTAAATTAGACGTTACAGTTAGATGTGTGTGGCTGCATTTGAACGTTCTTATAAGAATGCTTGACTGTTCTATTAGAGTTAATCTAGAATCACGCTCAATCATAGCTCTCTTTCAACACAAGAGATTTGCTTTATCATTACATCTCACTGGTATACTTGACAAATAGTCAAATATATAACAAGCTACACTGTTCCTATCAGAGTATGCTTTGCACACCTTCAATTTGAGCTCTGGCCATATCCAAAATATAATACAGTGGAACCTGTCTATAACAGTCACCTTGGGACCAGATATATCTGGCCTTTATATACAGGTGGCTGTTATAGAGAGAACCTGCATAAGGTGGTCTGCAGCACTTTAGTGGCTATGACCATTATAAATGAGTAATTATTACTAAGAGGCTCGCGCCAACTGCAATAGAGTATAATTTTATACAGAAAGGGCAAGGTGAGCTTGTAATGAACGTTGGTTATAGCTATTGAATACGTTTAAGCAATGAAGCCTGATAGCTTGTATAGCATTCATTGAAAGGCAGGAAGTGTGATAATTGTGCATTAATCGAAACGGTGCCGTGGTGTCAGACTATTGGCTTAACAAGCCACCATAAAAGGAAGCGACCGCTATACGAAGGATGAAGTTATGTATACAGTGATTCATAGGCGAATTCTTGGTTGGCCGTTATACGCGTTAGACAGGTGACCGCTTAGTGCAGACCACAATACATACATTTGTTTGGGAAAATATTTGGAACCTCGTGACTATGGCCGTTGTGCAAAGGTGACTGCTTAATCCAGGTGACCGCTTAATCCAGGTGACCGCTTAATCCAGGTGACCGCTTAATCCAGGTGACCGTAACACAGGTTCCACTGTAGCAATATTACAGAAAATAGTCAGGTTCACTATGTCAAAAAATACACTTTCATTCAAAGTTTATGGGGATTAGCAAACCTATACATTTTTGGAAAGCTTAGAGCATGAGGAATCTGAAAATCAATGTTTACATTTGCTCAGATTCCTGCAAGGTCAGCATTTTTTAATTTCAAAGTGACAGCTAAAAATAACAAATTTCTAATACATCAAGTTTAATTTTGACATAAAAGTTTGATAAACGTACTCAACAAATTCTCAGGTGACATTTTTACACTTCTATTCATTAGAGGTGACAGTTATAACCATGAATAATTGAAAGTTTTTGCAAAGGGAAGAGAAGAACGCCCATTATATGCTGTAATAATTCAGGAATAATTTACAGTGAAAAAAGCTAACGAATAGCTATTCTGGAGTAAAACTGGTGCAAAGTGTAACTGGTGCAATGTATAATTTGACTTCTAATAAAACAGTTCAAGCCTGAAAATTTAGATACTCTAATAGAGCAGTCACATAATCTAGTAAAGCAGTCAACTTTTGAGCCTATTTTTTTTGCTAATGTGCTTATGCATGTTTAGCATAACTTATTACTAAATAAATTTTGAAAGGATTTACATTTTCAAAGACAGTACTTGGAATTTGCTTAATATTAAAATAACAATTGGCAAGAATGAATTCACACTGATCACCAAGAGCAATTTTTTTGTACCAGACAGACTTGCACCAACAAGTTAAAATTAATATATAATTATACACACAATCTTGAAAATTAGTACCCACTATAAATCCAATGAAAATTTGCTTTCCAGTGACAGAATGATTGTATATCAGACATATTCAATTAATCCAAAGATGCCATTGGGTCATTCCGTGTCAAATCAACAAGGAATTTAGGGTCACCTCTCGGATTTTGACGAAACTTGGTGTGTTTGTACTACCTATGGTGCTTATCACTCATGCAAATTTTTAGCTCCATACATTCCATAGTTTCTGATTTATGACCACAAATATTTTGAATATTTCATGAAAATTTGGTCCATCTCTTGTTACAAAATCAATTGCAACCTTGCACTGTGTAAATATTTGTAAACACAATTTTCAGTGGTGGAAGACTGTTGATTGACCTTTCCAGTGATCCCTAAATTATGGGATATCTACTTAATTATGGTTCAAAAGTACTTCATTGAAAACTTTAATCCCTTATATTTTGAAAAATGCTGCTTGAAATTTTTTGAATTCTTTTGTGAATAATGATTGGGTCATAGTCTATGTTTGATAAAATTTTTGTGGTGGGACCACAATGGGCTCAAGAGATATAATAAATTATGTTGTGGTATGCGGTGGAATTTGCCATCTATTATTGCTGTATTGGAGTGTACACCTCCAATAACCATGCACTCACAACAAGGCCATGCCAAGTTTGTCTTACAGAGTGAAGGTGTCTAGGTGCATTGCAATCTGTATTAATGACCACCTGTATTGAAAGGCCATCTATGTGCTGCAGTTAAGTTATACTTCATTAATGTATAGCACCAAAGCATCAACCCTTTCTAGCAAATCCAAAAATGGTCCTTATTAGACAGGTTGACTATAAATTACTGATCTGACCACCATGTGTCCATGAACATCATGTAAATGTACTATCTCTTCATAAATACCTTCTTTATTAAGTTGAATACCACTGTAGTAGACTTAGCCATATTTAAGTTGCGTATGTGGCTACATAGATACATACAACAGAACTCCTCAGAAGGGATACCTGGATATCTTGATAACCAGGACACCTGTTTATACACTGTACTCCCACTCTAGTGGTGCACATACATTTAGACCAAGATACGTCTGTGGCTTCTGTAATATGAGCACTTTATTATGTTCCTAGCAATGGAGAGGTTTTACCATACATGCATTAATTGTACCTCACTATGTGAAATTAATTACTACATTACTTTACATTCATGACCACTTTGAAGATCAAGTCATAAACTCATGCACATACTCACATAGGACATGCTGACCACATACTTAACATTTGCCTGTACTGATCTTCAAAGCGTCAACCCAAAATACTTTGAAAAACCATTTTAGTAATTACAGTACTATAAATCACATATTGAGGTGCACGCAAGTGTTAATAATATAAAAACTCTTGGTACAAGTAATGCATCTACTGTATATAGTGTAACTATTCTATTCCCTGGACCATTGATGAAGTGTTCATTTTTGAGAAACCACAGACTTGTCTTGGGCCCAAAATGTACATACAATTATAAAGTAAGATCATGAGGCTATTAAGGTGCCCAGATATCCTTTTTGAGGAGGTCTATTGTACCTATGCAGCCATGTACGTAACTTGAATAGTGTAGAGTGGGGATATGTATGTAAGTGCATAACGGCAAGATTTTACTTAATAAATAAGGTATAACTGAAGAGATGGTACAACATTAATGTGTTTATGGACGCATGATGATCTCATTTATAGTCAACCTGTCTAATAAGGACCATTGTTGGATTTGCTAGAAAGGGTTGATGCTTTGGTGCTATACATTAATATCCAATTAAAGTATAAATTAGCAGCTTATAGATGGTCTTTCAATACAGGTGGTCATTAATACAGGTTGCAATGCACCTAGACACCTTCACTCTGTAAGACAAACTTGGCATGGCCTTGTTGTAAGTGGTTATTGGAGGTGTACACTCCAATACAGCAATAACAGACTGCAAATTCCACCGCATACCACAACATAATTCATTATATCTCTTGAGCCCATTGTGGTCCCACCACAACAATTTTATCAAACATAGACCATGACCCAATCATTATTCACAAAAGAATTTGAAAAATTTCAAGCAGCACTTTTCAAAATATAAGGGATTAAAGTTTTCAATGAAGTACTTTTGAACCATAATTAAGTAGATATCCCATAATTTAGGGATCATTGGAAAGGTCAATCAACAGTCTTCCATCACTGAAAATTGTGTTTAAAAATATTTACACAGTACAAAGTTGCAGTTGATTTTGTAACCAGAGATGGACCAAATTTTCATGAAATATTCAAAATATTTGTGGTCATAAATCAGAAACTATGGAATATATGGAGCTAAAAATTTGCATGAGTGATAAGCACCATAGGTACTACAAACACAACAAGTTTCATCAAAATCCGAGAGGTGACCCTAAATTCCTTGTTGATTTGACATGGAATGACCCCATTGTCAACAAATTGATTCTTATCCAAAAATAAACAAAGGACACTTGGCACATCTAGCCAAGACATTTTTAATGACTGGCTCACAAGTAACTGCTTTAAGCATAATATTGGATTAAGGATCAAAAAAGTAAAGAAACAATTGAATAGCTAAACAGTTGTCTATATACTGCAGATGTACTAGTGGACATTTAATCTGCGGTATATAGGCAACCTCTCTTGTTTCACTACTGTTTAGCTATTCCCTTGTTTCTTTACTTTTTTCCAAGTTTCTACTTATTTGTTTACTGTTTTTGTAACATAATTATGACTATACCCGCACATATGTTGCATCAAAAGGAGGACAGGCACCTGACAAGCCATATGTCTGGACGCATGCCCCAACTATCAGATATGTGGCTAAAAGGGAGGTAGCCATGACGCTTCATTTTCATCTACAGTATGCTTTGCCCACTACATAACATTGCAAACAAAGAACAGCATGAGAAACATCTCAACAATCAAGAGTATATAATGGGGAGGATACTCTTGATCATATTGCTTTTGGAAATTACAGCCACAGGGAAGCCGTATCACGATATAATATAGCATGAATTGACACTTTGCATAGTCAGTGAAGAGAACTGGAACACAAAGGCAAGTCCATGATGCATGTATATATTGTATGTTGCCAAAATCAAGCCTGTATGTCAAGTTATGCTTGGCAGGGAGCATCAGTCAGTACGTCAGTCAGTCAGCATAAAATCTTGTTGAATAGAAAAGTTTTTAATGCTGTAGAAACTTGTTGGACGAATTTGGAGTTGACATTTTGGGGCTTAGCTGTGTCTAACCAATGCTGCCAAGCTGTCATGAAGGGAAATTGAGACTGGTTTTAAGGTGATATTTTGAACTGGAAAAGCTCAATTCTGTACGATCCCTAATATACAGTATATAGTGTATACTATATGATGCATTGAAAATGACAACAGTGACACTGCTGATGATTGTTATGTATATGTACATACATGCATAGCCATGATGTCTTCATATGTAACTATACCCTACTTCTCAATGTTAATAATTCACTTATTCACTTTGTTTCATGCAATAACTATCTGCCAAATAAATTGCTTTTAGGTTTCTTAGTGCTTTAGAGGCCATTAAGTATGGATTATATAATGGGTGTGAGAATGTAGAAATGGTGTTTGTTGCAATTCACTTTCAATAAGAGGCTGATATATGAAGAAATTAGCACCATAAAGACTGGTATTTTCAAACTGCTGATTGACTACCATGCAGGCATCTGTATACAGTAAATGTAAGCATTGATTTTCACTGATCTCCATGCATTCTCCATGCTCCGAGCTTTATGTAGGCCCATAAATTTTGAATGAAGTTATCATTGACATAATTATATAGTTAACCTGACTATGTCAATGCATACCACCAACTGACAAAAGTGCCAGTCAGGGTGAAATCATAGTTGCCAATTGCTAATTAACAAAATTACCTTTTATAGGGGAGAATATTTTATGTAAATTCCAATCATTCTTTCAAACCTAGAATTAGCTAACCTCCTGAAATTTATGTTCAACATAAACACACTAGCTAAGACTTTCACAAAAATGACTGCTACATTGGAAATATGGAGTCAAAAGTTGACTGTTTCATCAGAGTAAGTGACTGCTCTATTAGAGTAACTCAATCTTTTCTGCTGTTTTTAGGCTTGAACTGTTTCTGTGGAAGCTAAACTGATACTGTACACCAGTTATACCTATATTTCATCCAATTAATCTGGAATATTCCCCAATTCTTTTCGCTAAAATTTATTCCTGAGTTATTGCAGCATAATAGACGCTCTTCTATTCCATTTGTTAACACTTTTAATTTTTCATGATTAGCTATGTCATTTCTAGTGAATAGAGATGTAAAAATGTCACCAGAGAATTTGTTGAGTTCATTAATGGACTTTTATGCCAAAGTAAAATTGATATATCAGGAATTTCTTACTTTATTGGCTGCCATTTTGAATTTCAAAAAATGCTGACCTTGCAGGAATCTGTGCAAATGTAAACAATGATTTTCAGATTCTCCATGCTCTAAGCTTTCCGAAAATATATAGGTTTGCTAATCCCCATAAAATTTGAACAAAAGTACATAGTGGACCTGACTAAAAGTATGATACTTACCAAAGACAGTGGTTGTTGAAAGATGTGCTGTGTTATGATCTTTCAGAGCTGATTTCTGTCGATTCCATTCAGCAAGGACTGCATCAAATGGATTTCTAACTACGTAAATGATATTATGTTCAAGTAACCAACTTCTGTCATTACTACCAGGGAAATGTATCTTAACAGCAATGACATTATCAGTATAAACTCCTTCTCCAATCATTCCATTAAAGATATAACTATCGTCGCAATCCTTGTAGGTACCAGTGTAAATTCCAGTAGTGGTCTCTATTAGTTGTCGCACCCATGAGTTACCCGATCCAGGGAAGCTGAGTAATGCAACAGTTTTACCAGTCTTTTGAAAACTCATACTCTTACATTTCTGGAAGTGTTTAGGCATAACAACATTTCCATCATTGGTTATGTTTACTGGCTTCATTGCCTTTGCTAATGTTAGACCAGTACAAGCCAGCAATTGTTCTTTGAAGTTTGAGGGATTTAGGTTAGGTATTCCAAATGCTGTAACAACACTGTCTACTTGAGATTTAGTAAGATTACGTAAAGGTTTGTACCGACCATCATAACCACTGCCACCAATTGTCACAATACCTTTCTTCCGCAGCATTTCAAACAATCGTCTTGTTTCATTGGGTCTTGACTGCAGGTGGCTTTCATTGAGACTTGATTGCAGACTTACATTCAGCAGACTATCATTGAGACTTGATTGCAGACGACTTGACCACAAAATGTCATTGACATCAACTGACCGCAGGCTTGGCTGTAGACTGTCTTTGAGGCTTAACCTCTGATTTGACTCGCTGGGCCTAGTGATTTCTACAGCCAGAGGAAAATCATCCAGTTTGCGTTGTAGTTCAGCTGCGGCTATTACAATTTTCTTCTCGACACTTATGGATTGGTAGAGCAATAAGAAGGTAGATACAACACACAACGCAGTACAATACGTTGCTAGATGAAAACAAATTCGAGGCGAACAGACTGTCCTTACAACAAACCACATGGTGATGTCTCTGACTCTCAGTATAGCTAACTACGTAGCTAGCTATAGGTACAGCTAGCTACAATCTTAATTGGGTGAGGTTGTGGCCACACTGTTACAGTATAGCTCCATTCGACTTGCCAATAAAATCAACTATATACCAATCATCCAGACTAGGTGTCAAATCTGATGTGCGGGATTCAACGGCGTTATTTTTCGTCAACCCCTTTAGGTGCAAATTAGCAAAAATGTAACTTATTTTCGTGTAAAGTCACGTGTTTCAATTAGTGCGATCAAACTACCCTCCTGTGCTCCAAATTAAACAGTGGCGACATGCATTTGATGTCAGGTAAGGGAATGGGTAATGGAAGTAAAAACTAAAACCCAAAGGGAGCGAGCGATTACGTGACTTTAATCTCTAGTATCCATGGGAACAGACTAATGATGCTTACCTGTTATCATGAAAGACACAATAATTATGGAGGGGCACGTAGCGTCCCTCTATCTCTGATACAAGATTTTAATCTCTGATATCTATTGGTTTGGCTAAACTAAACTTTTCTGCATAGATACTGTAGAGTAAGCCACCAATGTTTGACCACCATCGGTTCGGACGCGATTTTTCTTTAAACCCGCAAAGAAAATTTCTGCTTTTGCTATGCCTTTGGAGAGGTCTAGGCCATAAACTCTTGCATGCAAAATTTCAGACCTGCAGCTTTCTTCGTCTGGCTGCAGGAGCTGCAAAAGTGACCTGTCCGAATGTACTCAGTTCTCGGACAAAAGTATGTACTATCGGTCGAGTGGCACTGCTCGTAATGCTTGAAGTTGATCAAGTCTTTCTGTGCTTGATATGAAAGAGTAACTCCTATACTCTCCAAATATATGCAGATATTTGGCTTAGTCCTTATTAACTGTGAAATACAAAGCTCCAAAGTCACCTCTGTCGTGCATTTCTTAAATTAGGCCACATGTGAAGCTCGTGCAAATCAAATAGTTACCTATATCAAATTCAAAGTTATTTTTATGAACATTGAGAGCATCAGCTACCGTTCAATAATAAATAGATGCATGCACAATGACCGCACCTTGATTTTTGCCCACATAGCCACATTGCATTTAGGCTTCTCTGACAGTAGCATTCTAACTACTGCACCCAGCACGCACATATACAATCCAAATCCAATTAAATGGGATTTTTACTATCCCCTGTCAAAATTTTCTCTTCAAAATGTCCGAGACATTAGCCAGATCGAAATACTCTAATAGAGCAGTCAATTACTCTAATGTAACAATCAGCCAATGCATTATCACATGTAATCAGTATTAGCCGTTGTAATCAACGAAATTTACATATTAATAGTCTATAGTTGAAGTGAATATGCCTGGGTGTGGCCCTCAGATTTCTGACTGCTCCAATTGTATAATAGGTGACTGTTCTATTAGAGTGTTTCGTTCTGGCTAATGTCCTGGACATTTTGGAGAGAAACTTTTGACATTTTTTAAGACAGGGGTTAGTAAAAACCCCATTTAAGTGGATTTGGATTGCATGTGTATGTGTGTGCTGGGTGCAGTAGCTAGACTGCTACTGTCAGGGAAGTCTAAATGCAATGTAGCTATTCGGGAAAAAATCAAGGTGCGGTCATTGTGCATGTATCTATTTATTATTGAAAGGTAGCTGATGCTCTCAATGTTCATAAAAATAGCTTTGAATTCGATATAGGTAACTATTTGATTTGCACGAGCTTCACATGTGGCCTAATTTAAGATTGAACGACAGAGGTGACTTTGGAGCTTTGTATTTCACAGTCAATAAGGACTAAGCCAAATATCTGCATATATTTAGAGAGTATAGGAGTTGCTCTTTCATATCAAGCACAGAAAGACTTGATCAACTTCAAGCATTACGAGCAGTGCCACTCGACCGATAATACAAATTTTTGTCCGAGAATTGAGAACATTCGGACAGGTCACTTTTGCAGCTCCTGCAGCCAGACGAAGAAAGCTGCAGGTCTGAAATTTTTGCATTCAATAGTTTATGGCCTAGACCTCTCCAAAGGCATAGCAAGAGCAGAAATTTTTTTTGCGGGTTTAAAGAAAAATCGCGTCCGAACCGATAGTGGTCGAACATTGGTGGCTTACTCTACTATTATAATTATTATTTTTGTGACCGTCTTGTATATTTTTGTACAGTGTGTAGGTCTTGCCAGGGCTCCTGTACTTTCCACCCTGTGGGTATCAGTACATAGTACCCCTGAGTCTAAACTTCTGTCTTATGTTTATAAAATAAGACATCTCTCATCACATCTGTGTATACAACAGTTGGTATATGCATGCACTTTTACATGTCACTGTGGAAAAAATCCGGGGATAACTAAGGTCGGGTTCGAATTTTGGGAGATACTCTAATAGAGCAATCACTACTCTAATAGAACAGTCACTATTTTATAGAACATTCAATTGTAATTTTTATTATGAATTACAAGCTACTGCATGCCTCACTTAAAAAGCACTGAGTACACTTAGCCATCATAGGCAAACAGATTCTATCTCAGAAACCAAATTTCCAAGGCTAGGTTAGTTGTTTTCAAAGTGTACAGTTAAATAACCAATAAAAATGCTAGCTGTCAGATTCGAACATAGGGAATCTAATTCAAAGATATCCAACCTCAATCTTATGGTCCTGCATGCATTCATCAAGCTATACTGTGGGCACAACTTGGCAGTAGATGTGTATATGTTTACAAATCTCATAGTGTAAGAAGTTATATCACAATTGTGGGGACAATCGAAGTAGCTACACATCCAGCACTATACAGCAAGACCATGCAGTAAACAATCAACAATAGTTGCACAACATGTAAATTACCATCAAATGAACCGATCCACTGATCTGAGTTACAACCATCATTATAAAGTTAATAAAAGTAAATATGCATTGAAGACTGAAAAGGGTAACATTAAAAGTTGTTTACAGAAACTGAGTCATCAACATGTGTAGATGAAACCTTATAAAATGACCTAGAATCTACAGAAGTGATGTCATATGACAGGTCAACAGATAGAATAAAAGGACCTTTTGAACAGGAATTCAGTCTGTCTATAGCCAAATAGAGGATAGGACTCAGTACAGCCAAGCTGAAGATACAGCAGCTAGCAGAAGATTGGACTAAATTGACTATTTTTTGTTACTTCTAATTACTGATATTGCTGTCAATAAAATATCAATATTCTTTATTCATTGAACAGGTCTTTAGAACATGCATGCTGTGTATAAATTAACTCAGACATTTTGAGAGGTCATGCAGCAACAGAGACTTTAAGAATCACCACTGACCGCTCTATAGTGGAAGCTCTATAGCTATACCGTAATCTGCTTTTTTTCGTTATTTGTATGCAAAACTTGTACGAAAATTTCTTACACGAAATTTTTTACATAAGATCGAACTACTCTAATATAGAGCAGTCATTCACGTAAATCATACGAAAATATTTTAACCCGAAAAATTTTATCACGAAATTTTTTGCACGAAAATAAAGCGAATTAGCTACGGTATACAATGGTCACTTTAGGTGGGGACTATTCTACGGAACGGAACGGAACGGAACGGAACGGAACGGAATGATGGACTAAACTGCGGAACGGAATGCTTTCTCAGATTGAAGCTTGCAGCTTACCATTGCTGTACAAGTTATCAGTGGCACTTCCAGCAGGTAATCAAACGTACCCCAAGAAAGATAAAACGAATTTAAGGATCGATTGTGGGTTCTTGTTGGTTGTCATTAGTAACGAAGTACTAATTGTGGGAATAGCTGACTCAATGTGTTCATCTTCGGATATATCAAGTAGGGAACTTAATTTATGACTTTTTTTACTAGTATGTGAGTTATTTTTACTTACTTGACTTTAGAATGTACAGTCTGAGGCCCAGCCTTTCTAATCGGCATAAATCAGTATGTGTATAGCTACACTACAAAGGAAACAAGTATGGTGACAAGCTGAATCAACTCAGTCTAAGCAGAATCTAAAGGAATTTTGTGCAGTGTGTGAGGAGCAAACATTCAGATACCTCAAGGAGGCTATATTGTGAGAACATCAATGATTCATTAACAGAGTAGTGGACTATTGTCAGATATCTCAGCCTGAGTACTGAGTTGAATTCTGAATGGGGTCTATTTTACAGAATGGAATGCTTTCTGAATCAACTTGCAGCTTGGCTAGCTGCTATCATTGCTGAAATTGCATTTTATCAGTGGAACCTCCAGGAAAAATGGAATAGGATAATTATAAAACATTAATTAAGTGATTGTTTAGGTAATCATGACTTTATTCAGTCTAATAAACAATATATGGTTGATTGAGTGAGGTATCACTTTCAGAATGTTCAGACGACCAGTGATGAGATGCATGGATTCATCGAATTTTTGTTGTGGTTGGAGGCATTAAATATCCAAAAGCAAACTGACTATAATATTAATATTAATTCACTTTCTTTATATTTTCTCAATTTTGAGCCTGTATACAAATAATTGAATTTTCCTTGTCAATAGAAATCCTAGAATAAGATGGGAGAGAAACTTATCTTTGTTTACCTATACTGTACAACCAAGAGTTCGTAATACTGATTTGTATGGGGGAGAGTGTCTAACTCTCAGTATGGCCAGTACAAACACCCTGCGTAAAGTTCACCTTTCATCAAATCAACACCTTTACTGGGGGATAGAAAACTGTTGATTAGTGTTGCTGAAGAAGGTAAAGCCTTTGTTCTGAAATAAGGCCGAGGTGTTACTTTAAGCAGGGTGTTTGGTGAATGCGCTCAAGTTAGACACTCTCCACCTTATTATGAACTCTTGGTACAACTTCAAAGGAAAATGAAGAAAACATACAGATGAATCAATAAAATCACTATAGTAAGGTGAATTACAGACTAGTGAGATCTTGGTTAATTAATGACAGTGGTTGGAGATTAAGTGTGGTAGCTTCTTGTTCTTGAATATGTTGCTAAGTGGAAGTACAAATCAAAATGGGATATCAATTTCATTATGAAAAATTTGTATACATAAATAATCTAGCATTACTATTTCATTTGTCCTCCACTTAAACATGCTACAACAGTACTAGTGTCAGTACATTGGCAGTGAGTCTACCTTGAAATCTCAACACTAGAGTAGATCCAACACAGGACAGCCCGCACTGTAACAAATACATGTGATTCCATTGTAATTTCATGGACCAGCTGGACTGGGAATCACTTGAAAATAGACGAACAAATTTAACCTGTTTTGTTTGAAGTGAAGCATGTGAAATGTTACACTTAAGAAATCCTAGGATTCTTAGGTGGCATGTAATTAATGTGAGTATTCCATTTCAGGTCTGACTAGATACATTGAAATTACACACACATCCTGGTCCAAATCACGTTTGCCTGGTGGCTACGGGCATGGTTTCACATGCGGCTTATAATAGAGATTTGGCTGATCTTGGAGTTTTGGCATTTAGCCTGATTCAAGGCTAGCAGTCAGACACATCCTTGAATTGTGCAACAGATAAAATCAGCTCACTATTGAATACGGCATTAGTCCATTGCACCAGCTGTTAATATATAAATAACTCCATGCATACACTTCAGTGATGTTTGCAGAATATACCCTCCTTGCGGTCTGCCAAAATATTTGCTCCTCACACACTGCACAAAATTCTTCAAGTTTTAATTCAGCTGGCTCTTTCCTGTAACCAGTATCTTCCTGCTTGCTTTATTTATACACTGACTTATGACTTGAAAGACTGGCCCAGACTGTTTTCTAAAGTCTAAATAAGAAAAACAGTTCACATAAAGTTCCCTTCCGTATGGATGAACATCACTGATACAGCTCATCCCACAATAATACTTCGTTACTAATGACAACCAACAAAAACCCACAATCGATCCGTTAATTCTTTTTATCTTATGTTTAATCACCCACTGGAGATGCCACTGCTAACTTATAAGGGAAGTTTCAGCAATGGTAAGTTGCAAGCTTCAATTTGAGAAAGCGTTCCGTTCCGTGGTTTAGTCCATCATTCCGTTCCGTTCCGTTCCGTAGAATAGTCCCCACCGTCACTTTAAGCCAATTAGTGTGGATGAAACTTTTTTGTTTTAAGGTTGGCCTTTCTCAGAGCCCAAAGACGCTAAAAATGTACAGTGCCCTTTATTGAAAGGATCCTTTCACTTCACCCTTTTTGTAACTAACTCCCCAACCTTTAATTTAGACAAACACATACAATGTATCACACCTGTGCATTATAATTTGCTTTGTTTATACAAAGACAGACAGTTAATTGAATTACTGTAAACTAATGTATAGAAGTTGACTACAATAATTGCTGTGGCTGTAACAGAAACTTTTTTATCTTGTACCTACTAGTTGACTGAGTGTATGTATTCTCTAGATATTTATGTTTATGTTCCTTCACTAACTGATCTAGTCAGGGCCGCCCAGAGAAATTAAGGGGCCCAGGGCAAAGAGTTAAAGTGGGGCCCCAGAGGCAAGGAGGTTTCCATTCTGAATCTCAACTTCACCCAAGCGAAGACCCAAAAAAAAGGGTCATGACCTGCTAACAATGACAATAACTATCCCTTGCCAACCATATCTCTCTATAAGCTTGCTACACTGCTCCTCTGAAGAATACTGTGACTGCTCTATTAGAATATTTAGATCTGACTGCTTTATTAGAGTATATATATCGATCTTTCAAACAGGTATTCAAGGGGGCCTCCTGGGGCCCCTTTCAGGCTGGGGCCCGGGGAAAAATGCCCCCAGTTGCCCCCTCCCCCCCCCCCCCCCCCCCCCACCTTTGAGTGGCCCTGGGTCTAGTGAAGTACACATTACCTAAGAGCATGTATACATCTGTACAATTGTTTGTTATGGATCTGATGGTGTCCCTGTTGGAGAGGTGTTCTGATTATCAGGGTGTTCTCCTTTGGTTGATCTGCACGATGATGTTCTTTCAACAAAAATGGCACATAATATGTTGTCAATAATGAGGGGGGGGAGGTTCTAAGGTATTTGCTTATGTTTAGGTTACAAATCGCCATCTTTTGATCTTCATTTTCTTCCTCAAACATTTTCCAGTTTTCTTACTAGCTGATCAAGGTCTTTATAGTTCTTTAATACATTATTAATTTGATAATGAGATACAAACACAGGTTGATGTCACCATGCATCGTGTGAAAATGACAAACAAGACTTACAAGACAGGTCATAAATCAGGATTCCAACTGTGCTATTGCCCTGAATGACCCATCCACGCTAAGATACATAATTGTTATTCACCACACTTCATAGCACTTGAACAAGCCTTTATGGTATACGTATTCATCTGTACTCATGTTGCTTTGTACATCATCATATTAAAGAAGTGACTATCAAGTGATACATACCTCTGTTTTCACTGTTGGTTTTATTCCAGTGGAGACTACAGCTGATGAGTGTTGGTGTGTGCTGCCTATGTGCATGAGGTCACAATGCATGATTTTTTCCACTGGATAAAAAGTGAATGTTTGAGTTTAAACGTTGACAACATATGCGTCCCTTCTTTTCTTTCCAAACTCTTATGGAACAATCACATCTTGACCTCCTCTTTCCTGATTGTGCATACTAATAATACATGAAGGGTATAGTTTACCTGCTTTTTCTACTTTCTGTTCAATGCTTACTGATGATGATATTGTCAAGAAGTACATCATCAGGTGTTGAAGTAGGCTCATATGGTGTCAGTTCTGCCATCCTGCATAATTAATATACGTAGCAATATGTATTAGAAAGAACAACAAATTTAACCTCCTCTCTCATATTTAATGAGATCCTGCATGCTGCTTGTGAGTAATTGTATTAGCAAGGAAGAAAATACCATTTGTTAGGCATTAAAATCTGGATGTATTTATTAACTTTAAGATATTAGGGCACATGCTTTTTTTAGTAATACAAGTGATATGTTATTACAAACTATATAATCATGTTTATCATATATATAATATATTATGGTATTTATTTCGCTGCTAACAACACTAGCTAATTCAGTACAACCCTGTACAATACACTACTATTGTATACAGAGAATAGTACCAGTACTCCATAAAAACACGAACTACAATACTATAATAGTCCCATGTTATTGAAGATATGTCATTATTATTATTATTATCAATTTACCAAAAAGGAAGGCATACACAAAAGGCAAAGCCTGTACAAGGTGTCCACCTACAAAAAACAAACATACATATACATATACCTACAGTACACTACAAACTAAACAGTACACAACAAAACACAAAACAGTGATTAAGAAGTTACTTGACACATAAGTAATTATAAAGGTGATGCCGGAAAGACTTTCGATTACTGTCTTCAAGGATATGTAATGGTACAGTGTTCCAGAAGAAAGTTGTGTTGACAAGAAAAGAATATCTCCTAGAATTAATGGTGGACTGTGGAGGGACTAGTGAAAGATGGTGACTTCTGGTAGATGCTATGGAATTAAATGAACAGTGACTATTAAATGTAATAGATGTTTGCTGGTGATATATGTCATTGAGGAAACTGACCGAAAGGAAACTTCGTCTTGACTGGAGAGAAGGAAGATGAAGTTGGGAGCAACAATCATTCGAAGAAATGGTCCAAGAGCTGGTAGATGGACTCCAGCGACTCCCACAGATCCATCGAGCTGCCCGCTTTTGTAGGGACTCTAGTAGTTGGATATCTCCCAAGTTATGGGGATTCCATACGACTGCAGCATACTCTAGCGTTGGCCGGATGATAGCTTTGTATGCGGCACACTTAGCTGCACGGCTGCAACCAAACATTGATCTACGTAAATAGTTCAAAGACTTGGTGCCCTTACTGACAACATACTTGCAATGTTTAGACCAGTTTAACTTGGAATCTACCTACACACCAAGATACTTCACAGGATTACTCCATGAAATAGGTTGATGGTTAATGGAGTATGTAAATGGAATTGGTTTGCGTTTGTTAGTAAACATCAAAGCTTCACATTTGGTGGGATTTAACTTTAATTGCCAGTGACTAGCCCAAGAAGAAATGGCAGTGAGGTCATTTTGTAGGGAAGAACATTCCTTGAGAGTGTTAACTGGAGCATAAAGTAAAACATCATCAGCAAACATTTTAACAGTGGAGTGTTTTACAACAGAAGCCAAATCATTTACGTAAATCAAAAACAAAAGTGGACCCAAGACAGTTCCCTGTGGAACCCCAGAAGTAACAATGGCCCAATCTGAAAAAGTACCATTGATTACCACTCTTTGTTTTCTTTTGTTCTTTTCTTTTACCACTCTTTGTTTACCACTCTTTGTTTTCATTGCTGAATTAAAATGAGTCAATTCTAAATAGCCCATCTTCACTTCACAATACTTAGTAGATATGCTGCAGGCAACTAGTGCAAAACAACTGAAGTGTGGTAATTGCATGATGTGTAATGTCTAGCCACTGTATTCTCCGATTATCCATCAGAAAATAAGGTCTAATCCAACTGATTATGTATCATCTTTGTTGTTGAAATTTACTTCAAATGAACTTTTTTGGACGCATTAAATTAATGGATCAATTCCTTGAAGAGACCTGTACATACACGTCAAGTGACATCATACTGTGTTCCAAAATCCATTATCAGTACCAAGCATCTAATGAATAATGATACAGTATAGTGGTACTGTATAGTAGAAACTAACCACTTGAAAACCTTTCCTTCAAGATAGCTGTCAGTTAGACATAATCTCTAGTACCTTTAGAGTGACTCAAAACACTTTTGATGAGTTAGCTACTGCAGAATTTCATTTTTATTTAGTTAATCAGGTTTTCTACTTAGTACATAGCTAGCAGTGGCTAAAATAATAGTTTTTACATAAAGCTCCCAACTTATAGAGGAGAAGGTGGAGAGTATCAGCTACGTACTATCTACAGTATACAATAAACATGTTTACATTTTGGTTTTTGAAATGTTTTTGTGCTCTACAGAGTCCGGCATAATTCAAACTGAAAATGACTAAACAGTTAATAGAGAAGAGAAGACTTATGTAGTAAGGTGTCAATTGAGGGGCAAGTTGATGGGGGTAAGCTCTCACCACTATCTGCACCAAGTATGTGCAGCATGCTCCAGTTATGGGGTGCACATTCAATCCCTACTTCAGTCATAATTATGCATGGCTATGCTATTGACAGATTAGGCAGTAGTAGTGACTGAGGTAGGGATTAGGGACTGAGGTTATTTTAAAGCTCTAGATCTGTTAGATAACAATCACAGTATGCAATGTATTATGTTTTAAACTATGAAATAAAACTAACTAACTGTAAGGTACACAGCTAGCTTTGATTGCATGCTCTTTTAATGTAGTTATGTGACTGCACTATTAGAGTACTCGTGATCTCGATTAGGAGGTAAAAAGTGCTGAGCTATAATGGATGCATGATAAATGCTTGGTCAACAAAACAGCAGAAATAGTCTATAGCTATAGGGGGTTTTGACCGACACTGCAGTAGGAGAAACCCATTTAGTCTAGATGCTGAAGCAGCTAGGGCACTATAGTATAGCTGCAGGTGTAAGCAACCTCCCTCGTTTGATGGCTATGAATTAGTAGGATTTCTAATTTTTACCTTGCACATCAATTAGATATATAGTTTAGATATATAGTTTAGATTGCATAGCTGTTTGTGTATGGCTTCGATAAACCGACCGGCCATAAAAGGACGGCATAGTAACTGCGAACATAACTGGCTAACAGAGAGTCAGTGCAATGTCGAGAACAATAATTTTCGTGGTCGCTTGCACTCTTGTGCTACCACTGGTAAAAACACTGGAGTGGAGAAGAATTAATGATCCGCACGCGTTGTGCAACGATTTCAGCCGAGCAGGATATTACATTCACAGAAATCACTCTTCGTCAGATTGGCTGGTATTTCTGGAAGGTGGAGGAGCTTGCTACTCAGCTGAGACTTGCAATAGAAGGTACAGCCAACAATTCTGTTAATGTGTGACTGGATTTGTGAAAAGCCATAGCTGGCTATAGGCGTAGCTATTCTGACAGCAAGACCATAACTTTAGTTTCTGCAAGCCTGAAGTTTTTTTATACGCCAACCTGTATCCATGCATTAATTAGCTTTGAGGAAGCTCCCAGGCTCACTTCTGACCATGCTGCAAACCTGTAGTTAGCTATGAATCATCAATAATGGAACTAGATCAGATGGGTGTGGAAAATCATGTCAAAGTGCTTTGTAATTAGCTACCTCTTACATGTGTTTGTTTTGTTGTTGTGCAATTACCTGTTTTGCTGTTGTGGCTATAGTTAGTTACTGTACATATGTGTGCTTCAGTGGGATAAAAGACTACCGATTACTGTCACTAATCCTGTCACATAATAATTAGCTATTTGCTTCAAAGTGTCTATAGACCATTAAACCATAAGCACATTGTTCAGATGATTTATGACATTGCACCAATAATTACATAGTACTCTAGTTAGTACAGTTAATAGATAGCTTTAATATTAAATATTTTAACATTCATTGACAAACATGTCTTCTTGCTCATGCATAATTATGATAGCTGCATGTAGCTAACTTCAAGCAGAAAATGGTATTATTGTCAATTACTTGTAATGGTACCTAGCTATCTGCACAAAAGGACATAGTAAAAATAACTATCAAAAATGGCACATATAAATAGCCAAATATCGTATAAATAACCACACATCGTATCAGTCAATACATTAGTATTGACTGATACGATGTGTGGTTAATGGCTATATTTAATGTATGTATGCACAATGGATGTACAATATCTTTTTACTGCACCCAAACAGGTACTTGACTCATGCAGTACGTGCCAAATATGGAGGTGGTGTGATTACACAAGATTTTGATCTTACGCGAGCTTGGAATGAGAACAGGGTCAATCGAAGGAGCACAGTTTCACCTTTAATGACCTCCATCAATAATTTAACAGGTGATGAATATCTTGATATTGCAGGAACCGACATTTTGTCCACCAACAAGGAGATTAATCCCAATTTTTACCATTATAATCACATCCTTGTACCATATTGTAGTAGTGATTTGTGGCTGGGCAATGATGATATAACAAGATTTGGTAACCAAACAGATTTTGAATTCAAACCTGAAACAACAGATAGTATTCAATTCATCTTTAAAGGATTTGTGATATTTCAAAGTGTTATTCGTGAGGTAATCCCAACAATTACAACAAGTACTGTCTTATTATCAGGATCAAGTGCTGGAGGTATAGGAGTACTAAACCATGCTAAATGGGTGAAGGAATACTTGCCAAATGCAAAGGTCAAGGTGTTTGCCGAGTCCTCCTGGTTTGTTAACTTTCATGACAATATTTATCACCTTTTTACAGACTATGTCAACATCTCAAAAGACTCCAGATTAGCAAATTTTAATGTCACAGAATTTGTTATGAAACAGGATAGGGCAAATGGTGGGAATATCACCTCACTGTATTCACTAATGCTTCATCATCTGCCATGTAATTCCAATGAATTTGGAACTCCATGCTGTATTTCAGCCCACTGTCTAATTACAAATTCCAAGTACTACCCAAGTGACATACCCACCTTTATGGCATTTGGTCTGTATGACGTGTACATGTTGGCTAGATCCCTTCAAGGAATTAAACCATTTAACACCCAAGAAACTTCATTTGAAGTGAATTTCAATAACAAAGATGAGACAGAACCAGTTGGATTAAACTTTAATTTCCTACGGATAATTGGAGAATATGGTGGTGTAATGAACAGTACATTAGACATCGCATCTCACCAATCACCACACCTCAGTTACTATGTAACCAGTTGCCTGCAGCATATCTACTTGGCAACATCATCGTTGTGGGGTGAAGGTGGACTATTTGGAATTGACTCATTTGAATTCAACAATGACATATCTTCAATAAGGTGGGACTATTATAGTATTGTAGTTCATGTGTTTATGGAGTACTGGTACTATTCTCTGTAATACAATAGTGGTGTATTGTACAGTGTTGTACTGAATTAATGTTGAAAGCAACAGGATGTATGAATACCATTAATAGTTTCACCATAATATATCCTCTTGTGTAAAGCATTTATCTTAATCTGTTAAACTTAATAACTAAAATTATTATACAAATGCATCTAGAACTGTAAAACTAAACACGTAATATTTCTTCCTTGTAAATTGTCTAATACAAGCAATTTAGGATGTGTATGATGGAGATCGTACTGCACATAAAGTACCAGTATAGCTACATTATAATCTGACTTTTGATTAAAGGACATTTAGGACACTGCAGCTGGCAATACATTTAACATCTCTATCAAGTTTCCTACAAACCTTACCAATGAAACTTGACTGCTGCAATGTAGCTATAATAGGAGAATTACTTGACAACAGAGAACTTTATAACTGGTCTGAAAGCATCCATTTTATAGAGCTTCCACTATGATTAGAAATGGCTTTCTGCATGTAGATACTGACCAGTGGGCTCCTCTCTTTATACGCATTTACAGAGCATATAGAGGTACCTTCAGTATTGCACTTTTATTTTGTGATCTTGGACATAATGTTTGCAACTCGGATCAGCAGATCAATTCATTTATGTTGTACAATGGTTATTGATTGTTCACTGGCCTTGTTGTATAGTTCTGTATGTGTACACATTGATTGTCCCCCACAATTGTGATCATAACTTCCCACATTGTGTGGTTTGTTTGTAACTGGAGCAAATAAACATATAATTATACACACACATCTGTATTTTTAAGACATCACAAGAACATTGTACAACCCACTGACTGTGTCCAGCTGCAGTAAACTTGAGGAAGATGACATTAGCTTTGTTTTAGTGCTGGTACCAATATGAGACAATTAATAAGTTCTCCCCGAACACAGAAGCCATATTGTTACTTGGGTTTAGTTGATATTGGTTGGTCATGTGGACTCAGTGTTAATGTGACCGGATTTCAACACATCTAATAATACCAATTTTGCATGTAGATTTATAAAAACACATGCAACATTATTATGCAGGCATACCATTAAACAGAATCGTTGGATAAATTTCAAGCTAACACAACTGTCTAATACATCTGGTGATATCGAATACGGTGTATCTCTCCGTGATGCAGTTGGTATTTGGTTAAATACTGCTAATTCAACAAATCCAGTTCAATTCCGTGAGGCATGCTACCTAACTCATTGTAATGAGATGTGTCCTGAAGAAATTGCAATTGAACAAGATGAGTCGTTTCTGTGGGAGGATGAATTTGAAGTGTTTATATATTGCATTGTTGCCACAGTGACATTGATATGTTTTATTATCAAAGGAGTATTCTATTTATGGCATTGGAGGTTGTTACATAAACAGAACCAATTCTTAGGAAGAGCTAGAAATGTTGAAACAAGATATACTACTAACCAGGTGTGTGTGTGTGCGTGCGTGCATGCGTGTGTGTGTGACTCTATGTGTGTGTGTGTGTGTGTGCATGCGTGTGTGCATGTCTGTGTGCATGTGTGTGTGTGTATGTGTGCGTGCGTGCGTGCGTCTCTGTGTATGTATGTATGCATGCATGTGTGTGTATATGTGTGTGTGTGTGCATACTTGTGTGTGTATGTATGCATGTGTGTGTGTGTATGTGTGGGTGTGTGTATGAATGCATGTGTGTGTGTGTGTGTGTGTGTGTGTGTGTGTGTGTGTGTGTGTGTGTGTGTGTGTGTGTGTGTGTGTGTGTGTGTGTGTGTGTGTGTGTGTGTGTGTGTGTGTGTGTGTGTGTGTGTGTGTGTGTGTGTGTGTGAGTATGTGTCTAGATTTACCTCTCTCTGTGCATATGTGCAATGTGTGTGTGTGTGTGCATGTACGTATTGCACAGTGTTATAATGAACTATTGTACATCATTGTTTGTTGATAGCTTCCAGAGTGTGAGGACAAGATTTCTATTGCTTGTTTGGACCTTCATTATTCTGTACCCTTCAACCACAAGAAACACATATCAGATTATGATGTCATGCCAATGGTGTTACCATCCATCACTACTGAAGATTGTGATAATGTTAATAAAAAGTGTATGGATGGAAATAACCAGTGCAGTTTTACTAGTGGAGGAGTAACTTTTGGATTTGATGGAGCAAAATGTAAGTGTATATCTGTGTATATGACATAGCAAAGGTAATTTTGGGACACAATTTGCAGCAAAACTTTGAAAGGCAGTAATCCATATAGGATCAAATACACTATGACAGTCATTGTAAGATTGCCAATAAACAGATCAGTACTGTTAATGTACAATTACATTCCCAGCAGGATGATATAAATATTTCTTTACTTAACACATTACACACTTTATCTTAAAAGTGGCTATTAGCAGTTTTGCACTGACCTCTTTACTCCAAGAATTGTGAATCAGCAACAAATTATACTAATTGAGTTAATGAGCATGAAATTTAATGTAAATAGACATTTGGTGAACATAATCTATGTGCTACGTAAGTCCACACTAGTAGAAAGAACATATCTGGACAGTTTAACTTCAACATCATTAAAGGCTTGTGGTTTTTGGTGTGCATGAAATAGTTTGAACACTGTGTTCAGTTAGATAGCTAGTTAATTGGTAATTCCTATAATGCTATATAGTACACTTCGTTATATGGTGTATATTATAGCACAATTTCATGACCAAACTAAGAGCAGGAAGTCAAAGAATGGTGAATCTCTGAATGGCTCTATTCCACTGATGTCTAATCATGATAAAGAACTGTTTACTGTTACAGAAGTTGGTAACATTGTGAAAAATATTGTTGAAGAAGACCAACATAAGAAAATGCAACCTAAGGAGAAGGTCAAAGTGATATTAGAAGGAATTTCACTATATTTTAATCCTGGACATCTTGTAGCTATCATGGGACCTTCTGGTGAGTTATATAGTAAGGCCGTACTATATGTGTACAGTAACATGTATCATGCAGTAGAACAGCTTTCTACATGTAATATTAAAAGTACATAATAGAATAGTGTGTTTATACATTGCATACATATGTATATATATGTGTGTGTGTGTGTGTGTATGTGTTATGCTCATGTTTTACAGGCTCAGGAAAAACTACATTTCTGGACCTCCTCACAGGTCATAGGAAATATGGCAACATTTCAGTAAGAAAAATAAGCATATTATTGTCAAGTTAAGTACAAGTATCAGTTAGCTAACACAAGTTACATGTCGCCCAGACTGGTGTTCAAGTCACTACTGGTCAGGAATTTTCTGCTTTCAATGTCCAGATCATACTGACTCCATATTTTGACCATTTGCACAGTCTGTAGTGGGGTTGTATTTAAGAAGATCATAAGATGTGCAAATGCATACTTGGAATAATTTAACAAATAGATATGCTTTCAAGCAAGAGTTCATGATATATTTAAGGCTTTTATGAGCTCTTACAGTAATCTTAGGCTATATAATTGACAGCTGACAATCAGCAGTTAGAAGGTTACATTAGAGATGTCAGAATGCTTAGTGGAATATATGTCAGTTACATTCAATGGTGGTAGAATTACTAGAGTCTTTGTGTCAATACCCAAGGTATTCTACTCCCACTATTATATAGCTCTTCTTCTCCACAGGGCAGCATATTTGTTAATGGTCATTCACTGGATGATATTAGGGACTGGTATATAGCCAACACTGGTTATGTACTACAACTAGCGATGCCTTACTATGAGGAACTGACTGTGAGGGAGAACCTGACACTAGCTGCCCAGATGAGACTATCCTTCTCTATGAGAGAAAAGTTTAAACGAATTGAGCAAGTCATGAATGAGGTAAAATGGTGCGTGTTAACTCTGAAGGACCTGTAAGGTGGGCCTTCAGGAACTTTGGAAAAACCTTCAGATCATACTTGTTGTGGCTCCTTTGACATGTGTCTAGAGTACATGTTATATCATACTTAGAAATGAGTAAGTTGATTTTGATTCCCCATATTGACAGCCCCTAACCATTTCCACAGGTTCTTACAATACAATTAAACCCATCAAAAAGGAGTTGACACCTTAAAATGTTGACACTTCAATACAATTAAGGACACTTGTCCATGGTCCAGTGTGGTACATACATCAGACACTTCTAGACAGCTTGATAAGCAAGTGTCTTATTCTTTTTGTATTAGTGCACAAAATCAGGAAACCTCACTTATAAGGGCATCTTGATAATCAGGATACTTGTCCATGGTCTCATTTACATTACAGTACACACATTTTAGCAGGGGCGGAGGAGACGCCTTTATTTAAGGGGGGCTGGGGGTCTAGCTTGGTGATGTCATGGCCTAGCTGTAAGTCGAAGACAAAAAAAAAAAAGAAGGTAACTGCCTGCTGACAATAGCTGCCCTCCACCTAGCTGTAAGTCGAAGACAAAAAAAAAAAAGAAAGGTAACTGCCTGCTGACAATAGCTGCCCTCCACCACACCAACTATATCCCCTTATTTATAACTACATACATAGCTTGCTAGACTGCTCCTTTGAAGAATACTGTGACTGCTCTATTAGAGTATCTCGATCTTGACTGCTTCATTTAGAGTATCTTGAATAATTATTGATCTCATTGACAGTTATAGATAATTTTAGGGGGCTAAGCCCCTCCATAATCTTTTTGACAGGGGATACAGCCCCCTTCTCCACCACCCATGCATTTTAGACACCGACACCTCACTATAATAAGTCATCCAGTTTCCAGAATAGACGGGTTTATTATTGTGATAATACTAAGTGTTTACCTAGGCCACTACTGTTACCAGATTGGTCTACAAGAAATAGCTGATAGTGTGGTTGGTGGTAGAGTTATTGCCTCTTAATTCTGTTGGCTATTTCAGTGACTATTATATTAGAGATTATCATTGCGCATACTTTATACTACACATTCTACTACTTACAGACTGGTCTACAAGAAATAGCTGATACTGTAGTTGGTGGTACAGTTGGTCCAGGACTAAGTGGTGGACAGAAGAAGAGGTTGACTATAGCTCTGCAATTGTTGAGACTACCAAGTGTCATCTTCCTTGATGAACCTACCTCAGGTATATGTAATTTCTCATAAATTCTCGACTGCATTGAATTTCAGACAACAAGTAAGCACCCGCTTATTATGCTCAAATTTTTACCTATTATGCTCAAATTATGCTTAAGCTTTATGCCTCATTTCCCATGTTTTGCTAATAAATTTGCAGTTATGGGCACATAGTAAGTGGCTGTAGCAAATCTTTGCTCTTCAAAATGCATGTGACAGAAAAGATGATCGATATACTCTAATAGAACAGTCAGCTGCCTGATTGTTCTATTAGACTGTATTATAGTATATCGATCTTCTTCTGTGATATATACTTTGACCATCAAGGATTTGTAGTATGGCTCAAATATTCTATTACACTAGCATTATGCTCAATGTTTTCAGGCACCTATTATGCTCATAATTAATCCAGCATAATCGGCAGGTCCCTAACAACAAGCCCAGTATTCAGCCTTAGTTTAATGTTAAGAGTGTTGGTAATTGTTCGAGTAGTGTGAATAGTTTGCTGTACAATGGGTCTCAAATTTTGCATTTTCAAGATAGTGCATTTTGAGCTGTCATTGACTTGTGTGCCCATGATGGATCAGTCTGGTTTGGTTTAATACAAATGGCCAATAAACAGCATCATCAATAATAGGGACTGATGGGTAGTTAATTAGCTGTTATTGATACAATAACATAATCTATCACTCAAATAAACACCTTCTATGATAATTGTCCAGCTCACATGTATTTCACAAAATGAAATGCAGTCTACCGTAAAACAGGAAAAATTTGTCGTCAAAATTTTTCATTGCTGGCTGTATCGACGAAAATTAAAATGACAAATTATGTATGAATAATCTGTGCATACAAATATTAAGGTATAGTTATTCCATCAAAAATTTTTCGTCCATTATGCTAGCGACAAAAATATGTTGCGTCAAAAGTTTAATACACGAAAATTTTCTACGCCAAAATTATCCTGCTTTACGGTATGACACTTCCTTATACTTATCATTATTAGAGTAACACTTGATGTTGTATTTGGTGTAGGCCTTGACTCAGCCTCTTCATATGAGCTACTCACCTACTTGAACAAATTGGCTGGATCACAACGAACTGTCATCATGACCATCCATCAACCTCGTATGGAGATCTTCCACATGTTCAACAGATTAATAATGCTGTGTGAAGGAAAGGTGTGAAAAGTGTGTGTCTGTCTGTTGGTCTGTAGTGCGTAGGCAGTATAGTTATCAAAGCAGCAGCCAACTTCTTTGAATCTGTATAGAGTCCATAACTGGACCTGTATATCTTAAGACATTTCTTATCTAGTGCAGTGGTGGAATTTCAGAGGGACATAGAACATCACCTTTAAGACTAAGTAGACTACTAAAAACACAGTTATGAAATGAAATCTTCTGATATAGCCACTATTAATAGGGAGAACAGCTATGAAATGAAATGCTGTACACAACAGCTAAGAGATGTGATGGCTTTTTAAAACTGAAACATCAGTATTGTTAACAGTAAAAATAAAAATCTGTTTGAAGTTGCAACATTCCTGTAAAAATTATCTATATATGTAGCTAATTCAACAATCAACTGACAATATTGACAAAATGAAAATACAATGCTGGGATCAATGTATGCTTGTTAGCATAATAGGTGATTTTGGGCACTGCTCAAAACATAATCTGAGCATAAGAGACTCTCAAGCTTAGCAGCATTCACCTTGAGAGCTGTTGTAATAGCCTACACCATAATTTGTGATACTACATATTTACTTTGTGATTAAAGTCAGTCCATGATTGTTTGATTCATAAGATATGTAATAGAATCTTGTGTTATCATACAGGTAGCCTACCATGGGACTCCATTAAAGGCTTATGAGGTGTTCACTACAGCATTGAAGGCTCAGTACTTAGAGAAGGGATTTGTTCTGCCATTACTGGAGGATCAGAATCCTGCAGGTAAACTGTGACTATATAATCAGCTACAGTATAAATATTAATTTTGAAGCTTAATTATGAATGACTAATACAGCAATGAACTGACATTACAGACAAAACATTATGACATTATCATTGATACAATATGCATTGTCAAAGAGCATAATGGATTTTTGGGCATTTTTGCAAAAGTATATTAAATTAGTCGAATATTCGGATTGTTTGATACACTGCTTCTGTTTTATTGCAGATGTTATTATGGACATGTTGAATAACAGTAAGATGAGGGAGGCCATTTTACAATACTATCAGCAATCAGGTGATCCCCGGCTTGTGTTTGAAGCTATAAAACAATCACAAGAGGAAGATAATGAGATGATTGATGGAAACAATGACATTGTATATACAATATTTGGGAAGAGGAGGTAGTTACATTTAATAGTACAAATTAAATATCTTGTTGATTAGCTACATTTTTGTATGTGTCATGTTTCTACCCACTTCCATACCATGAGTGGTGTACTAACAGCTCCTGAGCTGTTAAGGTCAACTGGATGTATTGCAGGCATGAGGCCACCAGTCATGATAGCATGCTTTTAGTACAGGCATCTGAAGAATTAAGTGTAATTCTAGCATGTTAATAGGTAGAGTTGTTGTGCCATAATAAAATGTCAGAAGTACATGGCACAGAAAAATTCAACTATCCTTTATAGAATATTCAATAGCTCTAATAAAGCAGTAAGTTAGCTGTTTGACATGATTGTATTATTAGAGTATATTTGTAAAGCAGCCATAATAATAAAAGTTTTTGTATGCCAAAAGTTGCCTTTATATTTACACAGCTGTATTCAATGAAACACACTGGGATAAAACATGGAGGCTGACACGATTGAGGGCATAATAGCATGAACTTTTTAGTATTGCTATGTAGAGGCAGAAATCAGACGTAACAGCAGTATAGATAACGGTTTCTGCAGCTTATTACAACAGCATTATTTTGACCTTTCACTCTTTAATAGTTATGATAACAAAGCTTAATTGTAATTAGGAGTTGATGTAGTTTGCTTTATGATGATCATTATTTTTCTGTTAATTCAGGGAATGTCAAAAGCAAGGTTCCAGCTTCACCTGTATGGCTGCATTGGAGGCTAGAGCTTCACTGAGAACCACTGTACCACAACTAGCCTACCTCCCTCTGATCTTCTTATCATATGGCTTCCTACTTGGTTAGTGGTATTGTATAGTGTATGGCACAAAAGTATAACAGGGAAAATATTGACAAAACTGATTATTCATTCTTAAATTTTACATTAGATATATACATTATAGAACATTGAAGTGTTGCACTTGTCAAAAATGCTCAGTATCCAATTCATCAAAATTCTCCCATGTCAATTTTTGTGCTATATGGTATTACAGACATTGTTGCATCACAACACAAAACTGGGAGAACAACACAATACGTGACTAGATTATACAAACCTGATCCAAATTGCACACCAGGAAAAATCAAACTAGCACCACCATGGTTAGCTACACTATCATATGCTGAGATTTTCACCCTCAGCATTGTGGAAAGCTCGAATAGCAGTTTCTGGCCTTGTGAAGGATATGGATGCACAGACATCTTATTCCTACAGTTTTATTTTCTCCTTTTTAGTATGACTGCTTAACCAGTCTCAGAATGTGCAATGATCTGGTGGCTTAGTAATGGGTGCATGGGGTGGAATAGTCACAAATCTCTATGAAGAGGGTGCATCAACACGTTCTCTAAGTTACTTGGGCTGCATATTGATAACCAGAACACATGCAAGGACTTGTGTTCTGTGTGATATAAAGCGAATAGATATACACTTCAATATTTTTGCTTCAAGTTTGTTTGCACAGCATAGTACATAAATGGTGAGTCACACCTACTATATTTGCCACAATTCTACAAAATATAAAAAATGTAACTTGTATGGTTTTCACTCAACGGGTCACTTGACGATATTATGAAATATATTTGTAGTACATGCTAACAATGAATCAATGACCTAATACTCATTTCATAGGTACAGTGTATATTCAGACAACATCAGCTGTACTGATAGTGTCAGGATTTTGTGTGTACTCAGTGGCTAGTGCTCTCTTCATGTTCCCCATCATGCACAAGTACTACTCTCAGGCTCTGACTGTAAGTTGTGACCACACCTGTAAGCTGTGACCACACAACTGCACTGGTACTCTTTCTACACAGCTGTACCAGTTAGAACACAGTGATGGCATAGGACACTCTGTTGATATGGTCATTCAGGGATTTGTTAGATTTGTGTTCCTAGGATTAATTCCAGTAATTCTCTGTGGTGGCATATTATATCTGCTGGTCAGTGAATGTTTGTTTGTATGTACGTGTGTATGTATGTACGTATGTATGTACGTATGTATTGTACAGTTATTATAGTTTAATTACCATTTCAGGTGATAAAGGTGTCATCATACAGTTTGGAAGTTTACCTACAAGTGTTAGTTGTCAACATGGCCCTCAACCAGACATGGATTGCTCTACTATTATTCGTACTCTGTGCATTCCCCAGTGTGGCTTTCCGCTTGTCACCTGTGATTAGTTCAGTAGCTGGTTTTGCTAGTGGCTTCTTTATACCTCGTGACACCATGCCTCCTTGGTGAGTTGGCGGACTATACAATAACATACACAACTATAAAGTTTGCTATAGAGGTGCACCCGGTTAGTATAGAGTTACATATGTGATTGGGCCTGCAAAACGTGTTCATGTGGGAACAATCACACAAGTCATATCTCAGTACAGGAATGCAATTTTTTGTTGGGTAACTTCTAGCCAATTAACAGTTCAGTAAGGAGTAAAAATTGCATATATAGCCATATCGCAATGGCATGAAAATTTATGCTGATATTTTGAAAAAGTAGACAAGACACTAATATGCACTCACATGCCCAGTTTTGCAGGCCTGGTCACATATACATGTGAATAGGACTGAGTGATTGTGATATTTTGCTACTTTCACTATTGTAGGATGCAACATATCATAATTATGATAACTATCATGATGTTGTAACTCACGTGCATCAATAGCATCGTATATGCACAACTTTGTATAAATTATTATTCAAGGTAACATTGTGTACAGCTACTCAATACAATTATAGGCAGTTACAGTTTAATACAAACCAGTGTTGGGGGGTAACGTGGTAATGAGTTATGTAATATTATTACTTTTGTGGTAACTAACTAATATACTATAAAGGCTAGTAATATAACTCAAGTTACTTTACTTACAAATGTAACCTGTTACCTAAGTAATGAAGTTACTGTAACAAACTTTATTATACGGTACAGTAGTACTGTTTAAGTAGGGATAGGCTTGAAAATTTCGTGCACTGTCCAAAATTCCGCCTTTAAAAATCACCTTAGAGACATTTTACACGATGAAAATCACCTTTACGGAATAGTTCTCAATGCTGGATCCAGGATGGGGCATGAGGCAAATTCCCCTCCCCCCCCCCCCCCCCTCACACACACACACACACACACACAGAGCCAGCCATACTGCTGATTAAAATACTAAACTTTATGTCAGGCCAAGAACAGTTTAAAACTCATGAAAATATGCACATTTTACCTGAAACCAAAGTGAACAAAAGTCAAACTAGCTGTGAAATTGTCACCCAGCACCTTTGTGCATGCTAAGCACCTCTTAAAACAATTATAGTGGTTTTATAATTTTGTGTTGCTGTTGTTTAAGACGTTCAGAGCTATTTAAACAGCTTTTAAGACTTCACAACCATCTGTGGTGCAAAAGCTAAAATGGCAAAAATCAACAGTGAGACACTACTAAGAGGCGATTATTTGCTGCTTCAAAAATGCAGCAACTAACAACAGAATCTGGCTATCCCCAATCACCTACAACTTAGCCTGTTTGTGCCCCTCCCCTTTCCAATTCCTGGATCTGCCCCTGGTACTAGTCCATATGATATAATTAAACACTTACAGGTGGCCAGATATAGAATTTTTTTAAATTGCCAAAACTCGAATTTTAGTCTCGCTGCCTCACTCACTGACCACAGTCGCAAGCAGCGCACGGCCACCAGTTATGCCACAATAACAAACTCACCAGTGGGATGTGCCTTTTGGGGTTCCGACCAGTGTAGTCTCTCTGCACCTTGTCTTTTCTTTTATCTTCAATCAGGCTGCTTGTCTTCTTCTTCATCCAATGAAACCATATCAAGGCGTTAATTTTCCATATCAACACTTTCTTCTGCAGCATATTTAGATGTCACAGAATTATTTTAGAGCTGGATTTCAAAAGTGCTTCAGTCCTGGCACTACTATAAGACTAAATATGTGCAAGTTTACGATAGGGATCCCATTTGCGATAGGTTCGCGACCATGCCCTTCAAGTAAAGGTCTAGGTGGACTAATAGCAATAGAGTATGGAGACCATGCAAACCTCTTAACAATCTAGCTGTTTACTTAACAGTAAACAAAATGACCTCACCCCTTATTGATCTAGCTAGCTGCACACCTCTTGGCTGACTTGAGATATAGTCTAATGCAACAGTCACTCTAATACAACAGTCATGTATGATATTCTAATACAACAGTCACAAGTTACATTGTAGCTAACTGTGCTACAACAAAAAACTGAACAAACTAGTATTTTTTTAAAAATTGTAAATTTAAAAAATGAAGTATGAAATAGGGATCTATGCAACAAAAGTAGTGAAACAAGAGATAAATGATGGTATTACAGCATAGCTCAGTGGGAAAGTCCCTACTTTGGCACATTAGCTATAGCAATTATTTGCTCAATGCCAAAGTAGGGACTTCCCACCGAGCTATGCTGTAATACCATCATTCATCTCTTGTTTCACTACTTTTGTTGCATAGATCCCTATTTCATACTTCATTTTTAAATATACAATTTTAAAAAAATACTATATTAAGTAATTTTATTACTACAAGTAACAAAGTTACTAATCTCATTACTAATCCACTAAGTAATGCCTAGTCACAATGAAGTAACAAAGCCCACCTTGAATTAATGAATGAAGCTTAGTTTCTCATTATCATGTGATAAGGTGGTAGTTAAACACATGACAGCTTAATGCTGCAGACACACAAAGTAATATAATATGTAAATACTATTATAGTTACTATATTTTATGGGTATACTATATTTTACTATATTTTATGTAATTAGTTTTAGATGCACATAATAGTAATATGTAATGAGTTACTTTTACAAAGTAATTGCCCCAACACTGCAAACAGCATAATGAATAATAAATTTAATGGTTTTTCGATGTAATCTCCCAGCCCCACATGTTAACTTTAATAATACACCTTCTTGTATACAGGTATCGATGGTTATTCTTTATTAATCCTAACTACTATGGTTTCTCCTCAACTTCTTATCTACTGTTGAAGGAGTTTAACTCAAATTGTGCTGGCAATGAACTGGAGTGTTACGTCTCTACTGGTGACTACACATTGAACCAGTTCAATTTCAATGAGACTAACCCTGCTCTACATGTAATGGTGAGTTGTACTCTTGTGAACCCAGCTGATGCTTGGGGCTAATTGTGTTGCACTTACGTAGTCAGTTCATACTTTACATAACTTTCATTTGATACCCTCTCAGCTATCTGCCATACTTAGGTAGTTTGAGATAATATGTGTGTGCTAACTATGGGTATGTATCACAACTACAGAGTATTATCCTGTTTGTATGTGTATGCAAATTGCATGGTGCCACTTTCTGCACAAAAATATTAAAGATATCAAGGATACTAGGAGTGAAGAGCAAGGAATTGTGATGGGCTGGTTCAAAATTTTTGACAATAGTGTGTTGATATAATAATAATAATGCACCTCCATGTTGGTAAAGCTGGCTACTGTGCACCCAATACAATGTATGTATAGCTGGAAACTTTGGTGGGTGGAAACTTTGGTGGGTGGAAACTTTGGTGAATTTTCTGCAATGGGAATTTGGTGAGAGAAAAGTTTGGCAATTTTTTTAGTAGAGCTAATACAGACTTGTATTGGACAAACCATTTTGGCGGATTTTAGTTTGGTGAAACACCGCTCACTCGCCATATTTGCTAAACTTTTCTCCCGCCAAACTTTCAGGCTACACAGTACGTGCCAACCTCTGTTGTATTTTCTGAGGTATTGATATGCTTTGTATATATAGAACTTATTATCACCAGATACATCGCAGTATACACACTTACATTAGCTTGTAGTATATAATACTTTAGAAGTTATAGCATGGTCTATGTTGTTAGATATTGCTGGCAATGACAACCGGTTACCTCATATTAGCAGTAGTAGCAATGTGGATCAGACATGCTGACTTTGGTCCTGCACTTCGACGACTTAGAGCTGTATTCTGCAGGTGAGATTTAATCAATAAAAGATGGATACTATCACATAACTTCAAAATACACTATATTCAGTTGGTTTCAATATAGTAGTTGCACATGTAATGATTGGTTGTTGTGTTAAGGAATATCTAACAAGCAATGCCCTCCAAAATGTACACATGAGTAGTCTTCTTTGCAGTGGCAATTGACATTTCACTATAACATAGTAATAGAGACAGTATAATTATAGCATCTCCCATTTGTTAGGTCTGATGGTAGATTATATGATTTTGAGAGGTGGTCAAGATTAAAATCTCCAGCAACAACAGAGAATGACAGTGAAAGAGGAGATTTTGATATTGAAATGACAAAAATCGGTAGTGAAGTCTTCAGCAACTCAGATGAATTTTTAAGTGACATCGATGAAGATGATGAGTTCTCATCTGAAGATTCTAAGAAAACCTCAGTAGAAAGACAGGTTCAAGAAGTTAGCATTGACAACAACAAGAATAATTCAGAGAGCAGTCATTCTGTCAAAGAGCAACGTAGCAACTTATCATTGCCTATTGTGAATGAAATGTCTCAAAAGTCACTTTCTTCCTACAACCACAATGAAAATGAGAGTGAATCAAACTTTTTTGAAGAGCTACTAAACTATTCCGCTAAATTTCAAAATGAACAAGACAAAAATCATAAATCGGTTGAGAAGCAAACCAGTTCGATTAGTTTACCAGAAACAGACAATCCTTCAAAATCTAAACAACTTAGCACACCCATGGGAAGATTTGGTAGTACTGCCAAACCACAATGTAAACTGAAAAGAAGAAGTACAACTCACGGAGCTCCTCAATGGCCCAAAGAATTACATCACTTACAACATAAACCATGTTTGCTGAGTAACTTTCTTGATGACGATGAAAGCCATGTCATTTGGAAACCTGATACACCTCATGAAACTACTTCCAGTAGTAAAAAGAAATCTAGTACTTGGGCAATGGAGTCAGGTACTAACCCTAACCTGTTCAAGCCATTCACTTGGGGTGAACAACATGAAATTGCTGCTTCATCAGCAACTGGCTCACCTGGTAC
Source organism: Dysidea avara (assembly GCF_963678975.1). Lineage (NCBI taxonomy): Eukaryota > Metazoa > Porifera > Demospongiae > Dictyoceratida > Dysideidae > Dysidea > Dysidea avara. The sequence goes on along the minus strand of NC_089275.1, from coordinate 43,791,804 downwards.
TCCAGTTGATTTACGTCAGAAGCAAAAGCAGTTACTGGAACGTGTCAACATAGCTCGTGAAGTTGCTAAAGATCAGAAGAGCAAACTTATACAACCAGAAGTTGCTCAGGAAGTCAAGCAACATGCTCTTCGACTATCTTCAAGATATGTGTCTTTTCGGATGAGTAAGAAGCGTCAACATAAGGATGGTGTAGTTTTGCAACCAACTGGATGTGAAACTAATACTCAAAATCAATCATCACTTGCTGGTTCAACTAAACAACTAAGCCAAAAGCAAAAAGATATGTCACCAGTAGCTGACAAAGCAGAGGAATCAATGACATCACCAATGACCTCATTAAGTAGTATTCACTCTGAAATGTTGTCTACTAATTATCATACAAATGATCAAGGAATACACAAAATATCACAACTTGGTGAAGTGTACAAATCACAATCAGAGTATACTCTATCATCAGATTCAAAAGGTTCCCCACCTACCAAGATAAGTTCACTCAAGCCTTGTACCAGCTACACACCAATAAACATCAAGCAACTACGAGATGACACTAGTAAAACAGAAAGGCGAAAGTCTGTCAAGAAGGAGTATTCTGTGTTCGAAACAATTGATAGTGTTTCTAACAGTACTAGTGTATCAAAAGTGGCACCAGTAGAGTATAAAGATTGTAGTGATGATTTAGAAACAGCTACTAGATATGAATCAGCAGTGACTACACTTTCTGGCAACACTTCAAACAACAGCAACAATTCCACCAGTGGTAGTAGTGATGAAGTCACAGCAGACTTTCCTCACATTAATGGTGATACTACTGCTGAAAGCCTTAGCCGGTCAGATTTATGTCATAATTACGATGCCTCTTACAACTTAGTGAAGTCTACCAGTCATGCCATTCCTGGAAGTAGTTCCCCTATGTTATCCTCCTCAAGTCCTCTGATTGCTAATTCAAGCTTCACATCACCATCAACATCAGAAGATAACAGTTGTACAAACTTGATCCCTCACATGCCCAGTGAGGTCATGTCTTTGTATGCTGGTCAAAAAGAATATGAAAACATGACTACTTACTAATTGATCAGAAATAATGTGTTTAAGCAAAAATTACTATGCTGTTAAGACATGTGTATTTACATTGCCTCATTAAATAAGTACAATATTTTTTTGCTTTGCTTGGTGATAAATTATTCACAATGATAACTTGCTTTAGATCATTGAAAGTATATTAAATGTGACTGAATTTTGGAAAACCACCTTTATGGATGTATTCGACACATTAAACGTTTAGTTCTGAAACATACAGCATTATAAGTTAAGTTATGTCTAGTATAGATGTCTTGAATTACAAGAAAAATTTTATATATAATTTATTTGAAAAGTGTTTTCTGTTATTAACAGCACCATGCTAGTTTCAAAAATTCACAGGCATGACAATCAGGGTGATTTTTCAAAATCTGGTCACAAATTTGTACCAAGGCTGTGAAAAGTGGTATAGCATATATAGCTAAGTTGTGGATTTTAAAAATGCCAATGTCACTGTTTAGTCAATGATGACATCATGAGGTAGACCAGAAATTCACATAAGTTACAGTATATGCATTGCTCTTCTCTCCAGAAAATAAGTTGAAAATCTTTAAGAGAAGTTGCAGCTATGTACACAGTATTTTCCTATAATGTAGATATACTATGTAGTTGTCCATTTCTTTATTTTACAGGAATATGATGAAACAGAATAACGTGGATTAATTTTAACTGTCTGGTATATATCAAATATGGCATATATCTTTCTGATGTATGGTTAAATACTGCTAATTCAGCAAATCCAGGCACACTACCTAATGAGACATGGCATTTACAATAGATATTAAGACAATGAGTAGCTGTTTTCTGCTAAGATATGTGTACAGGTTGTTTCATTTCCATAGAATTGCAGGATAGGCATACCCTGATATAGGAGTGAAGAATACTAACTGACAGACAAAGTGATCTGAGGTGAATAAAATCCTAGTACAATAATTATTTTATTCTGAAATAATAATACAACACCAAAATACACCAATAATTATGCATGCATATATACACTTGTCATTATTATGTATTATGGCTTGGTCTATTGTTTGATATCACTGGCATTAAGAATTGGTTTACTCTCATATATACTAGCAGACATACTGGCCTTGGTTCAGCACTTCAAAGACTTAAAATGAATAACTGTCAAATTGTACACTTGGTTTCTAAGTGTTTAAATATAATAGTATGTATGTAGTTGCGCTGTACACGTGTGTGTACAAAGATTGCAAATGATTGTATTAAGAACTGTATACATTTAGAAGTGAATTGCACACAATTCATATTCATTAAGCAAAATGCACTTAAGTAGTCTTTTTGCAGCATCAAAAGTTGATGGATTTTTTTTACTGTACTAAATTTTTGTAATGTAGTGCTGTCTATTTCATAGGCCAGGTAGTTGATCATTGATATAAATTTACTAGTTAATATGCTGCAAACTGTTCCCGTTACATGATAAATACATACATGAACCAATATAAATATGTATTGTTACAGCTTTAAATTTATTTGTGTCATAATATGCATAATACAAAACAACTACTCTAATTAATTTTAGTACCTTAAAAGTCATAAAATATCATAACCTTTTTGGTGAGGTTGTTAAGGACATACACATTGCCATCAGGATTGATAGCTAATGCATAATAATTGCTATTGTTACATGAGTTGTCACGTTTCTCTCGTAAACCAGTAAAGGAATGGATAAAGTTGCCAGATTTATCAAAGACAATGATGCGATATTTGCCATCTGCAACAAAGATGAATCCATTTCTATCAGTTGAAATACTGTTAGGATGAGACATATTAGACAAAAAAGATACAGAAGCGCTAAAGCTGTTTACATACTGACCATCAAGGGAGAAAATACTTATGCAATTTCCAAAAAAATCAGCAACAAGTAACTGATTGTATGCACTAACTGCTACATCATAGGCACTTGATAAGCTTTCAGAACCAAAGGAAGCACAGAACTGACCATCGCACTGGAAAGCATATATATATCCTTTTTGGTTATGATTATGACTGTGTCCTCTGGAATCAGTAACATACACCTTTCTCCCATGTGATACCTTGCGGATTCTGTAGCTGATTGTTGCCTAAATCAGAGCCTCCAAACTGCAGCAAGTAATTGCCATGCACATCAAACTTCTTCACACACTTGTTGTCAGTCACATACAAGTAATCGTCAGCATCAAATGTAACTCCTTTACAATGATTCAATATGACCTCATTTCCTTTGTGTTTTCTGATCTTTCTCACTAAATGATTTTGACCATCATATAAATACACCTGGTTTTTATCAACTACTGCCCACACACTACGATAGCTTAATGCAATGTCCTTAGGACTACCAACGATGCTACAATCTTCTACAACTTTACTAGGTAAACTTATTGCTTCATAATTCCGGTATATTTCAATGTTGTATGGGCTTCCTGCAATCTCTTTTCCATTGACACACACTATTAACTTAGCCTTCCCAACTTGTTTGCTTATAAATGAAGCAGAATAGGTACCATCATTGTTATCCTGAACTTCTACAGCTACCATTTCTCCTGTATTGGTTTCTAGTTGTACAGAAACTTGCTTAACAAATTTGGAACTCAAAAATAACACAGCTTTAGCTTTTTATTTATGTAAATATACTCAGGGAGCATCACCTCATAGTCAAAAGTAGCTAACGAAGGGCATACAGAAAGATGGCAAAAGTCAGGAAAATCAGATGTAGAAGGAAAGAATTCAATTTTATCCATTTCTACAGGTTGTAGATCTTTCTCATGAGCAGACTCTAATTTCAAAAACCACTTACTAATCAACTGCTTCTGTTTTGCATATGATTCATCATCATCAGAGGCCATTGCTAGGGAGTCATGTTTCATTTTCAAACCTTCCAGTTCAACTTGAGCCAGTTTTACTTTATCACATTTTGCTCCCAGTGCCTTCATTTCCTGTGACACTGTGCTTTGTACTTTTTGCTTCACCTGACTTCTTTGCTTCATCAACTTTTCACCGAGTTCATCATAATGTCGATCAATTTGCTTGTTTGCTTCATTTTCTTGTGTTTTCATCTTCGTTGTCATTTCTTCTATATTGTCACGAGCTTCAGACAGTCTCTTTATCATCTTTTCTATTCTACCATCAGTCTCTTTAGCCATGTTGTTGAATTCCAATGTGGTTAATTGTCTGTATTAACGTATTGTGATGTCACCTTAAGTAAGCAACATATCAATATTTCACATGTATAATAATTATAAGAATCCATCCAAATACTGTAAACAATGAAAGTTAGGATTTTGGCAAATCAGTACAAATAATAGTTAGTATATATAATAAGACATGGTAGTATGTTGTGTGGCCAAGAAAGCCTGCGCATCACACCATGGGTATATTGAGAGGAAGAAAGAATGCCTTTTGCACACATGCATATTTCCACGGTACCCTCTTGAAAGTAAACAGTTTTTGTATTATATAGCTTCCCTCTACCTTCAGCACCCCACATACCAAATCTAAGCAAAATCAACTTATGCATTTGTGAAATACAAGCCCTCGAAGTTAGGCTTAGTTCCTTCGGCTGGTTTGCTTTGTTTTGTTATTGTGGGGTAAAACACAATGCCTGTAGGGCAATTGCTTATGGAAGTAACTAGAAAATCAGTCTGTGTATATGGGTTAACCGTCATTGCTCAAACATCGTTTAGATTAAAAGAAATCGCATAATGCTCTAATAGAAAAGAGTGCACAAAAACATTGAAAACATTGTCCAAAGTTTGAACCAGGGACCTCCATATACCAAAGTCCCAAACCCTTAACCACTAAACTGCTGCCTGGCAGCTGCTCAGCTCACTTAATTTCTACACTTATAAATAAAAATTTCTAGTTTAAATTTAAAAGTTTGTAATTTCATAGATCTACCAATGGAAAATGATTGTTCTAGAACATTCTACGTATGTTCTATTTGAATTCCTCAGAAAATGTGTGCTCTATTGGAGCATTACAAACAAATAGCTAACAGATGATCAAATAAAATCTACAATACAATACTACTGTAGCTTCCATTGATGATTCTAAGGGGCTAGGGGGGAATGGCCCCTTTGCTGAAAAGTAGGTTTTCGGGAAAGTTGCAGTTTAGATTGGCATTGTTATTTACAGCATTTTCGCATAAATCAAACCTTCAAATTGCAACAATCCATCAGCGTCTGGTGGTTCACCCCCCCCCCCCCCCCCTCCCCTCAAATGCTACCATAATCATTATATATAACCACATAACAATAGTCATGCTGTGTGCTACTTGTTCCCCTGTAAGTCAGCTTTAGAATTGTTACTAGTAACTTCTGTCTATCATAATCATCACTGTGCCAGTTTATGGCTGGTTTTGGGGGGTATTTAGCTAAAATAGAAAGGAGTGGATACTGTACTTAGCTGGTTACCTGTCACAGTGCAAACGTTTATGACTTTAGCCAGTCATTTGTTGTACAAACTATTACAAAACATGGTTGTAGGATTAGGAACAGTGTCCCTGGGATTAGGAATAGTGTTCTTAGGTTTAGGAAAAGTTTGAAGAAAGCTCACTGATGTATCCTTGAGCGCTACTAAAAGAGCTGCAGATAAACGGTTGGATTCTTGATTGACTGGTTTACAAAGTGCAATTGTTTCTCTTTGTATTAGTGGAAAACATATAAGTTCTGGATTTATAGAAACTACATTGTATGTTTTATTTGTATCTTCAATTGACTCCAATTTCACAATTGGAGTGTACAATATAAGGGAAAATTATTGCTCGGACAATATGGCCAATCAAAAGTAAATTTGATTGTCCATTTCTGAAATATAAGATAAAGGTGTACTATTCTACACAGTGTGAAGCATAAACCTTCTAGGGGGGCTCTGGGGCCCCCCCCCCCGCAGGAAATTTTTGAAAAAGAATCACTCTGAGATAGGGATGAGCCTATTTTGCTTTTTTTCCCACCTATTTTTCTTTCCAGCAATTCTTTTATTTCTTACCTATTTTGCTCAATTTTTTTCTAATTTGCTGAGTATCAGTAAAAATTAATTGCAATATCTCAAGCTTACAAGCACGTGTGACTGCTCTATTAGTATAGTGACTGCTCTATTACAATATTTTGTATTTCGTACATAGTGACTGCTCCATTAGAGTATCTCGATCTTTAGTCACCATTTCCTATGAGCATATGTTGTCCTAATACTATGCATGACTGTTCTATTTGAGTATCTAAATTTTTTCATACAAAATGTGCTAAGTTGCTATTCCTAGTGCCCATTTTTCCAATTTTCTACTTATTTTTCTGGCATTTTGCTCTTTGCTTTTACCAACGTATTTTTCCAAAAATTTAGCTGGCAAAATCGGCACATCCCTACTCTGAGATTGAAACTGAGACTAATAATAAAGAATTACAGTTGTGAAAAATTTGATCGGCACAAATGGCCTACCAATGGCTACATTGATTGGTCAACAGCATCACTTTGTCGGAAAACAGCCAATGGCCGACCGTTATATTGTATGCAACTGCCACTTGTTATCTCAAGAAGTGGCTGAACCTCCCCCATAGCACAACTCTAGGGTGATTCTTTATTATCCTGCTCTAGCAATACACCATCATGTGTCAGTACTTCTTCTGATTATCGACTTCAAAAGTTAGGGCTACAACTGCAGCTTGGGAGAATCCCTCTACAAATACAATATGTTGATTATCCATTGTTGACATTTGCACATGAGTTGGCAACAATCTTCACTTCCAACCGTATGTTAAAACCAAGTGCTTATTGTCTGACAATTGTAAGTCTGAATGTGAAACACATTTGCAAATGCTTTCAGTCCAATCTAAGTTTGGCGACTCTGCTAAGTTAGAGAAATCGTACAGGACATGACACCAACTGATGTCTGGTTTCCACCCAGAGCAGTTTTCATTTCTTCTGCGGGCTGCTTCGGACACCTTACCTACTACATGAGGCAATAGTGCATTCAAAAGTGTAATTTGCGTGACTATATTCGTCCTACCACTGCTCACATCCTAAACATTTCTTTCAGCTTAGAGGCTAGTAGATGAAATACTTGGTTGTGGCGGTATGTGTATATTTGTTGTGTTAAAGCCACAGGGCAGCCACCTAGGTTTTAATGACTATCCATCCATCTGTGTTTATGCTGATCATGACCTTCAGGGTTTGCGATCTAGTAAAGCTCCTCATTCCAGCAGCCCTAAGCATTCCAACACAATATTCAATCTGCTAGATCTAGGAAGCGAAACAAGACTGAATATCTACAACTGCTTGCAGACCTTTGTCACCTGCAGATAACCAACTACTATGAAACAGTGTGCTTGGTCACTACCAACCGACCTCTACTCAGGACATTAAGAGTTTCACTGTTTTCATACAACCTTCTGATCTGTTACCATCAAATCTACCATCCGACAGATCCTTGACAGTGCAGTATGGCATGTTCTCAAAAGATTTTCATGGTCTGGAACTGCTGTGAGTGGATAATTAACTGACAGCCTAATGTAAATGCTTTTTTTCCAATTAGCATATACCGTATAGCAGAAAATTTTGGCAGGAGAAAATTTTGGTGGATTGATAATTGGCAGAAATTGGCGTAAAAATATTTTAGTGAATGCATGACATTGCTTTGCCCACGCAATTTTATTAAATCTGACAGCATTGGCGATGAAGCTTTGCGATACCTACGGACGAAGTACTACAATAAAATAGTACAGTTCAATGCCTCTCATTTGAATCAACGTTCTCTTATGCAAATAGCTAGCTGTAATAAAAACAACATGCACTAGCTCACTATAAAGTCAGTAATCAAGACTGGAATGCGTGTGGCAAGTGAGGCAAGGCATGTGCATGGGCACTGAGCTGAATCGCTCAAGCTGAATTGCCCATCTGCCTGAGCTATTAGTCTAAAACCATACTGTATTCAATGGGATACTTGCGGAAGACTAACCACTCACTGCTGTAACAATATTCACCCACTGATGAACAGCGTCTACCACTACACTTTCAGTGTTTAGAAAAATGGTGAGTAAAATTTGGCGAATCCATGCATACTCACCAAAATTTTCTGAGGTATATTATATTTTTTTTATTTGTATACACTTACACTCCTTGCTGTGCCCACACAGATTTCCCTTTAGTGTGATCTGACTGTGACAGGCTTGAGTGCATTATGCTGGTATATTAGGTGGATGTTTCAAACTATGAAGCTTAATTCCATGAAAATAGATCAATGCTTCCTAATAAAGCAGTCAGTGGAAGCTGCAAACTGCAAGCTCCTTAGATCGATACTCCCTATAATGAGCAGTCACTTTGTAGTGAAAAGAGAACCATCATTATTAAATTTGATGAAACAAGTGCAATGTCTTTTATTATGTTGCAATATTTGACGCAGGTCTATCTGTGTCACTCTAAGAGAGAAGCCATCATATTATTGATGAAAACAACATGAAGTACAATACATAAGTTGAGTGAGGTGAATCCTTGGACACATACTACCACTGATGGGGCAGTATTACCCCACAAGTGGGTGTGGCAAGGAAAGAAAATAAAAAACTTACATTAAAATATATAAATAGTTGTCAATATAAACATTTAAGTATCCTCTGACCATTCTGGGCCGTTCCTCACTAATACTTGAAGAAGAGGTGGAAACAGCAGCAGCCAATTCAAGTATATGCCTACAATTTGATTTGGCCAAGTCACTTTCACCCTGAATGTAGTTAACACATTTTTGAAGGGATGCTAGGGATGCCATATAGTGATGCTGGTAAATAGTGGCCTAATACACTAAGTTCTAATGCGTCATAATAACAGGCAACTCCCATATGCTCAAACTCAGATATAATCTCTTGGTACTCCATTTTTACTTGCTTGCGATCTCTTGAAGCGTCTAGATGTTACATTGAGTCCAATTGGTAAATGAGCTCTAACTTTTAACTTTTTTACCCGTTGATCAGAACTGTATGGGATAATGAGATATGAATCTTGTTTAAGATAATAGTGATGACATATAGGCCAGACTAAATGACACTTATAACCATATGAATATAATTTGTGCTTGTATGGATTTCATTAGTCCAATAAAGATGCATGCACACATTTATTAGCTCTCAATACAACCAAGAGTCCCTCTCTACCATTATTACCTCTTGGTACAACTATTTGTGAATTATTACAAAGCCATTTTAAAACTCTCTGATAGAGCAGTCTTTCAATTTCAAGAAAACGCAATTTTAATGCATAGCTAGATGTAGTTCCGCGCTCTGTTCTCGAATTGGAATCATTTTACATGGCACAGATTAAAGGCTTGTCATGGAAAATTGGTATTATTTTTATTTATTTATTAATGCTTTACAGCACAAGTGCTGAAGGTCTGTAGGACACCTGGTCCTACAGCCTGCTCAAAGACTTTAGCTACTTAAGGTATGAGTAAAACTGATCCAGCTGGACCAAATTTGGTAACCAAAAGTTGTCCGGCTGGACTGAATTTGGTCAACTAGCTGACAAATACTTGGCACACGCATATGCTAAGGGCAGTCATATTTAATAACCAGTGACTCCCTGTACCTAATTAGTGTTGCGTGGCCTTACCAGCTAGCTACCTTACTCACCTATTTTCTACCTTTCAGCTAAGTGCAACTGAACCACAAAGATATTGCTAGTGTATGTTAAAGAAGAGGAACTTAGTCAGTCTGGCACCGCCTGCCCCTTTACATTAAGTAATTAAAGGTCTGGTGAAATATGACGATACTAAATCATTTCTACTGTTCATGAATCACTATCTTAGTTGTGACAGACTAGGAGAACTGGCAACTGCTGACAATAGTAATAATACTCTTTTAAATATTTAACACCTAGGAAAGCATGTTTATTCATGATCAGGTTCACTGATGTTTTTGCAAAACTAATTATAGTAACTGGTAAAACCAGCTAGTCTTACTGGTTCTTGATCCTGAGTGTATAAATACAGTGATGTACTTTGTTAAATCAGTTGATGAGAAATTCAAAATACTTGAACTTGAGTGCTAATTAGTATAGTGACCAATAATCTATCACATTTGGTGACAGGAGTGTTTTTCTTTTTGAAAGGAAGGAAGAGAGACCCACGTGAGGTTCCTGAGAATTAAATCTGTGAGTACTACAAAGAGATAGCTAACTGTATTCTATGACAACACATTCTGGTCGAGAGTATTCAGTTTATGGACAAACCATGAGTAAGATCAGCAAAGAGCCGAGCTGCTAAAGGCTTTGTTAACAACCCATGAAGAGGAAAAATGTTGGGAAAGGGTGTGCCAGGAGCAAGAATTGGCTCAATGCCAGGAAGAAAGAAAAGTACAAATAGACTTGATGAAAGCCCTACTAGAAGGAGCCCCCCTATTCCCAGACAACCACAGCCTAACATCTATTTTAGGAAGTTAACAGAAGCAGATGACATAGAGGCATACCTTACTATCTGTGAGTGACTTGTAACTCCAGAAAAGCTTGAACAGCAGCATTGAACATCTAAACTAACACCATATTTGACTGGCAAACTACAGTAAGCTTATGCAGCTGTAAGCAGTGAAGAAGCAGCCAATTAGACCAAGCTCAAAGAAGCAATCCTTTACAAATACAATATTACCATGGATAGCTACCGCCAACAGTTCAAAACTACTTTTAAAAAGCATAGTGAATCATATCAAGACCTAGTGACATAAGGCTGGACAATTTAGTGCTAAAAGACTGTACAACAGTCAAGGCAATCCAAGAGCAGGTAATTCTAGAACAGTTTTTGAATATCTTCCCTAAAGATGTGTGTATTTTTGTCAAAGAAAGAAAGCCAAAATCCAGCCTAGAAGCTAGTATGCTAGCAGATAACCAGTGTTGGGCAAGTTACTTTTTACAAGTAACTAGTTACATATTACATATTATTACTTGCAACTGAACTATTTAGTTACAGTTACATATTACCCATAAAATAAAGTAACTATAATAATATTATATTACTTTGTGTCCACAGCCTTAAGCTGTCACGTGTGAAACTACCACCTTATCATGTGACATGATTCCATTGTTGGACAATGTGCAAATCTTGGTTATAAGTAATAAGCTGGTGAATAAGATTCATTCAGTAGGCTTCATTACTTTGTTGTGGCTAGGCATTACTCAGTGGATTACTAACGAGATTAGTAACTTCGTTACTTGGAGTAATAATATTACGTAATATTAGATTCGTTACAGTAACTATATTACTTAGGTAACACGTTACATTTGTAAGTAGAGTAACTTGAGTTATATTACCTGTTTTTATAGCGTATATTGCTATATTACTTAGTTACCACAAAAGTAATAATATTACGTAACGCATTACTCCCAACACTGCAGATTACTATGTGCAAACCAGAAAGGGTATTTCAACAGTGCCACAAGCCCCCTTCAAAAGGAGTATTCCAGTTAATTGCTTTACATGTGGGAAACCTGGACATGTTAAGAAGAAGGACTGCTTGCAGAACCCCGATAAATTGCTAAGTGATAAGTGAACCAGTGCTTTAAGAGATACTGAGAAATGGGTCATTCCATGTCAAATCAACAAGGAATTTAGGGTCACCTCTCGGATTTTGACGAAACTTGGTGTGTTTGTAGTACCTGTGGTGCTTATCACTCATGCAAATTTTTAGCTCCATACATTCCATAGTTTCTGATTTATGACCACAAATATTTTGAATATTTCATGAAAATTTGGTCTATCTCTGGTTACAAAATCAACTGCAACTTTGTACTGTGTAAATATTTTTGAACACAATTTTCACTGATGGAAAACTGTTGATTGACCTTTCCAGTGATCCCTAAATTATGGGATATCTACTTCATTGAAAACTTTAATCCTATATATTTTGAAAACTGCTGCTTGAAAATTTTCACATTCTTTTGTGAATAATGATTTGGTCATAGTCTATTTTGTTAAAATTTTTGGACTCAAGAGATATAATGAATTATGTTGTGGTATGTGGAGGAATTTGCAGGCTATTATTGCTGTATTGAGGTGTGCACCTCCAATAACCACTCACAACAAGGCCATGCCAATACAGAGTGAAGGTGACTAGGTACATTGAAACCTGTATTAATGACCACCTGTATTGAAAGACCATCTATAAGCTGCAGCTAATTTATACTTTAATTTGATCTTCATGTATAGCACCAAAGCATCAATCTTTTCTAGCAAATCCAAAAATGGTCCTTATTAGACAGGTTGACTATAAATGAGATCATCATGCATCCATAAACACATTAATGTTGTACCATCTCTTCAGTTATACCTTATTTATTAAGTAAAATCTTGCAGTAGTGCACTTACATACATATCCCCACTCTGCACTATTCAAGTTACGTACATGGCTGCATAGGTACAACAGACCTCCTCAAAAAGGATATCTGGGTACCTTGATAGCCTCATGATCTCACTTTATAATTGTACGTACATTTTGGACCCAAGACAAGTCTGTGGTTTCTCAAAAATGAACACTTTATCAATGGTCCAGGGAATAGAATAGTTACACTGTACATAGTAGATGCATTACTTGTACCAAGAGTTTTTATATTATTAACACTTGCTTGCACCTCAATGCGTGATTTATAGTACTGTAATTACTAAAATTAATGGTTTTTCAAAGTATTTTGAGTTCACGTTTTTGAAGATCAGTACAGGTAAATGTTAAATATGTGGTCAACATGTTTACTTCCTACGTGAGTATGTGTATGAATTTATGACTTAATCTTCAAAGTGGTCGTGAATGTAAAGTAATGTAGTAATTAATTTCACACATTGAGGTACAATTAATGCATGTACGTATATGGCAAAACCTCTCCATTGTTAGGACCATAATAAAGTGCTCATATTACAGAAGCTACAGAAGTATTTTGGTCCAAATGTATGTGCACCGCTATAGAGTGGGAATACAGTGTATAAACAGGTGTTCTGGTTATCAAGGTATCCAGGTATCCCTTCTGAGGAGTTCTGTTGTATGTATCTATGCAGCCACATATGGAACTTAAATATGGCTAAATCCACTACAGTGGGATTCAACTTAATAAAGAAGATACTTGTGAAGAGATGGTACAACATTTACATGTTTAGGGACACATGGTGGTCAGATCTATAATTTATAGTCAACCTGTCTAATAAGGACCATTTTTGGATTTGCTAGAAAGGGTTGATGCTTTTGTGCTATACATTAAAGAAGTATAATTTAACTGTAGCATATTGGTGGCCTTTCAATACAGGTGGTCACTAATACAGGTTGCAATGTACCTAGACACCTTCACTCTGTAAGACAAACTTGGCATAGCCTTGTTGTGAGTGGTTATTGGAGGTGTACACTCCAATACAGCAATAATAGCCTGCAAATTCCACCGCATACCACATCATAAATCATTATATCTCTTGAGCCCATTGTGGTCCCACCACAAAAATTTTAACAAACATAGACTATGCCCCAATCATTATTTACAAAAGAAGTTGAAGAATTTCAAGCAGAATTTTTCAAAATATAAAGGATTAAAGTTTTCAATGAAGTACTTTTGACCATAATTAAGTAGATATCCTATAATTTAGGGATCACTGGAAAGGTCAATCAACAGTCTTCCATCAGTGAAAATTGTGTTTAAAAATATTTACAGAGAACAAAGTTGCAGCCAATTTTATAACTAGAGATGGACCAAATTTTCATGAAATATTCAAAGTATTTGTGGTCATAAATCAGAAACTATGGAATGTATGGAGCTAAAAATTTGCATGAGTGATAAGCACCACAGGTACTACAAACATACCAAGTTTCGTCAAAATCCGAGAGGTGACCCTAAATTCCTTGTTGATTTGACATGGAATGACCCAAATGCAAAAAAGAGATATGAAAGACATAAAATGCTCCAATTGCCAGTAAAAGGACATCTTGCTGCCAACTGTCCTCATGAGGCAATGTTATGTAGTGAACAAGTGAATTACAAAGGTAACTCAGCAGTCCGAAAAGTACCAGCTGTATGTTCACAAAGATCGCATATTTCCGGGAAAGTTGAAGGAGTTCCAGTGAAGTCAGTTGTTTCAGACACAGGTTGCTCAAGAACATTAATAAGAAGTGATCTTGTGTCACAAGACAAAATATTGAAAGAAGGTGTGGCAATACGTTGTGTCCATGGAGACACAGTCCTGTATCCTCTAGCTCAGGTCCACCTAGAGATCTATGACCATAGTATAAATGTGCAACAATTCTTCGAGAAAAATGGGTTGCTTTATAGAAAGTGGGTGCCACCACAGAAGAATTCTAATGAGATGAAAATTGAATAATTGGTGCTTCCAGAATAATGTTGCCCAGGAGTGCTACAATTGGCTTATACCATCCCCTTAACGGGTCATTTGGATAAAGACAAGACAGCACAGCGAATATTACATTGGTTCTACTGGCCGTTAATTTACAAAGATATAGCAGAATACTGCTGCCAGTATGAAATTTGTCAAAAATCATCCCATCATCATGGCCAACAAGTACGACTGATACCTTTGACAATTTTGTCTGAACCATTCAAACGTATTGCAATGGATATCATTGGACTGTTACCTCTCAGGCACTCAGGTAAGAGGTATGTGCTTGTGATTTGTGACTATGCCACCAAATACCCAGAGGCCATACCACTGCATTCAATTGATGCATCTCATGTTGCAGAAGCACTGATTGGTGTGTTTTCAAGGGTGGGAATACCAAGTGAAATACTATACTGACCAAGGCAGTAGCTTTACAGCACAGCTCTTAACAAAATTGTACTGAATGCTACATGTTCACCCAATCAGGACTACCCCTTACTAACAGATGGCCTGGTAGAAAGATTTAACCAGTGTTACGGCCGGTGCACGTTTCACTTAACTCAGCATTCTAGTTAATGCCCTACCCCACTCTGGGGCATACGCTTCTTATTAACAATACAGCACACCATCACACACCCCCCCATAAAGAAAGGCTGTCACACATACAGCATAATCCCTACAAAAACAACAAAGTTAACATTACAGGTATAGCCTAAAACCCAGATAAATATGTACAACAAAACAGAAATCAAACCTAATCAGAGTCCACAAGTTCAGGTGTTCATTCCCTTGACAGGGCATCAGCCAAAACATTGTCTCTGCCAGCAATGTGATGAATGTCCAGGTCATAGGATTGCAAAGCTAAGCTCCATCACCACAGATGCTGGTTTTTGTTCCTCACTTTGTTAAGGAACACCAATGGGTTGTGGTCTGTGTAAACTTGTATGGGGAATTGAGCAGGGTTAACATAAAAGTCAAAATGTTGTAATGCAAAAACGACAGCCAGAGCCTCCTTCTCACTTGTTGAATAATTTCTTTGACTTGCATTGAACTGGTATGAAAAATAGCCAATAGGGTGATCTATTCCCTTGGAATCCTCTTGTAAAAACACTGCTCCTGCACCAACATTACTGGTATCAACAGTGAGTACAAATGGTTTGTCAAAATCAGGTGTAGCCAAGACAGGGGCTGACACAAGCAGGCTCTTGATGGTCTCAAAGGCACTCTGGCAACTCTTACTCCACACGAAGACACTATTCTTTCTGAGGAGGTTAGTCAAAGGCTCACAAACACCGGCAAAATTTCTACAAAACTTTCTGTAATAGCCAGCCATTCCTAAAAACCTCATGAGCTCTTTCTTACTGGTCGGGACAGAATACTTTAAAATAGCTTCCACTTTGGCATTTACAGGTTTCACTTGACCTTGTCCAACAACGTGTCCAAGGTATGTCACATGAGCATGTCCAAATTTGCTTTTCACTAAATTCACTGTTAGATTGGCTAGCCTCAGTCGACAAAAAAGCTCTCTCACTCGTTGGAGGTGCTGCTCCCACGTACTGCCAAACACGATGACATCGTCAATATATGCCTCACACCCCTCAAAATTCTCTACTATCTGGTTGATCATCCGCTGAAATGTTGCGGGGGCATTTTTCATGCCAAAGGGCATCACTTTATACCGGTAGAATCCCTCCGGTGTTACAAAAGCAGATATCTCTTTGGCCATAGGAGTCAGTGGCACCTGCCAGTATCCTTTCAGGAGATCAATCTTACTCACATAATTGGCAGAGCCAATCCTGTCGATGCAGTCCTCCACTCTCGGAATAGGATAAGAGTCAGATTTTGTAACAGAATTTACTTTACGATAATCAGTGCAGAAGCGGTATGTCCCATCACTCTGGCACTAGCAGGCATGGCAAACTCCAGTTACTCTGACTTGGCTCGATGATGTCATTCTTCAGCATGTAGTCCAACTCTTTCTTGAGAAAACTCAACTTCCACGGGTTAACTCGGTATGGATTCTGCTTGATAGGGGCAGCATTCCCTATGTCAACATGATGGTGAACACAGTTTGTTCTCCCTGGGACATCTGAGAAAAGGTCAGAAAATTCTGTGATGAGTGCCACCATCTCCTCTCTCTCTGCTGTGGGTAAATGCTTTAAGTTATTCTCCATGTTACACATCGTCTCTGAATTACTTAGCCTTAGGCTACCATCAACCAACTCATCAGACACCATCTCTTGCTCAGTCTTACTTACTTCCTGCACTACACAAGCTTCAGCACCAACACTCTCTGTCTCCTTACCATGGTATTTCTTTAACATATTTATATGGCATAGTCGCTGAGCCTTACGTCGATCAGGTGTGTCAATGACATCATCCAAATTGCTAACCTTCCTTGTAACTACATAAGGGCCACAGTACCTTGCCTGTAAGGGGTGCTGGGGAATCGGAAGTAAGGCTAAGACTTTCTCTCCCACCTTGAAACTTCTGCTCTTCGCTTTCTTGTCGTACCATGTCTTCATTTTGTACTGGGAATGCTTCAGATTCTGTTGTGCCAAGTGAGTTGCACTTATCAGCCGATAACGAAGACTGGAGACTTGGTCTAACAAACTATCAGGAGGATCATCAGCAAGCCACATCTCTTTCAACAACTTCAGTGGGCCTCGCACTGTGCGACCAAAAACAAGCTCAAATGGGCTAAACCCTAACGATTCTTGTACCACTTCCCTGGCTGCGAATAGCAATAAGTGTATACCCTGGTACCACTCACTCTGATACTGCGTACAGTATGCCCTGATCATATTTTTCAAGGTTTGATGAAAGCGTTCTAACGCTCCTTGGGACTCAGGGTGGTAGGCAGATGACCTGTACTGCTTAATACCTAATTGACACATTACTTGCTGCATAATGCCAGACATAAAGTTTGAGCCTTGGTCTGACTGAACTGACTCCGGCAAGCCAACAAAGGTGAAGAACCTCACCAAAGCATCAATAATTTTGGGAATCTTAATGTTGCGGAGGGGTATGGCTTCTGGAAAGCGTGTGGACTTACACATTATTGTAAACAAAAATTTGTTCCCTGACTTTGTCTTTGGGAGGGGCCCAACACAATCAACAAGGATATCACCGAATGGTTCACCACACGCAGGGACTGGCTTCAATGGAGCCACTGGAATTGGTTGATTCGGTTTGCCCACCACTTGACAAACATGTCAGGTCTTGCAGAACTGAGCCACATCATGTTTCAACTTTGGCCAGTAGAAATGAGCAAGTATCTTGCGATACGTCTTGTTGACACCTAGGTGTCCAGCCATGGGAGATGCATGGGCCAGAGACAGAACCTCCCCTCGAAACTTCTGAGGGAGAACAATCTGATGTAAAATCTGCCACTCCTCATTAGCTGGTACGTCCGGGGGTCTCCACTTCCGCATTAGTACCCCTGACTTCCTATAAAAACAATTCGCATATTGATACATTTCTTCCTCACCAACAGCATCATTCATTAACGGACGCAATTCAACATCATTCTCCTGGCTACAATCAGCTGCTCCCTACTACACATAGTAGCTTCAGCACTTACAAGGTCATCATTAGCACACACAGTGTTCTCACCATCACCAGTATCACTCGACATCACACCACCTGAAACCTGTTGGCTAGAGCTAGCAACGTCAGATTGTGCTGTGTCACTGGGTTGCAGAGCTGCTCGTCTTGCTGCAGCCCTAGTAACTGCACATGCCGGGAAAAGCCCTGGAATAGTGGGTGTTGACTTGTCCACATCTGTAGTCAACTCAGGGTCGCTGATCACTGACAAATCAGACATCACTCTACTGCTTGCTAAATCATTTCCTAAAAGTAGGGAGATCCCCTGGACTGGAAGGCTAGGCCTTGTCCCCACTACAACTGGTCCAGTAACCAAATCACAACGAAGAAACACAGTGTGGAACGGCACGCTAACAGGAGCAAGTCCTACCCCTTGGATGAACATGGTATACGTAGCTCCAGTTACTGTTTCCTTGGATAAGGGTAAGGTACCTTCCACAATGAGACTCTGAGTTGCCCCTGTGTCTCTTAAGATTGTAACTGGCACTTGTACTCCTTCGTTTGACAGTGAAACAAAACCCTTGGACACAAAGGGGTTAAATTGCTCATGTAGAGACAATGGCACAAGTCTGCTGTCAGACTTTGGTTGTACATGATGACAACGAGTTGGGCCGGGCAGTCTTCTTCTCTCGTTTCCAACATTCAGCCATAATTTGGCCCTTCTTCTTGCAGTAAAAGCACACTGGCACATTGTACTTACTGGACCTCAATCCATCAAGCTGGCGTGTATCATTAAAAGACTTACCACTGGCAGAGCTTGACGCTCCACCACTGTGATTACCCTTGGATCCAGCACCACTCTGGGCATCTTTTGAAAATGTACCCTTATGAGTCAGTGAATAATCCTCTTGCAAGACAGCAGCTTGGTGAAGACTTTCTGCATTCTGTTCATCAAGATAAGTTTTTATGTGGGCGGATACACAGGATTGGAATTCCTCAAGTAAAATAAGTTGACGAAGTTTGTTGAAGTTATGATTTACTTCCTTGGATGCACACCACCGATCAAATTGCACCTCCTTTTCCCTAGCAAACTCTGTAAAAGTTTGTGAGTCCTCCTTGCGGCTGCTCCGGAACTGCTGTCTATAAGCTTCTGGAACTAGTTTGTAAGCCTTGAGTATTGCACTCTTTAATTGACTGAGTCATATCGGGAGCTCTGCTCAACTGACAGTGTGGAATAAACTTCGCAGGCTTTCCCTGTTAAAACACTCTGGAGTAGAAGTGTCCATGTCTCTCGTGGCCATTCCAGGCTGGTAGCAATCTTCTCATAATGTAAGAAATATTTATGTACCTCCTTTTCCTGGAATGGAGGGACAAATCTTATGTGCTTACTGATATCAAACTGGAAAGTATTGGTAGGTCGTGGGGTGGTAGCAGGAGCTTCTAATTCTTTCATTCGTAGTTGGATAGATAGTTCTTTCTCACGAATTTCCAATTCTTTAAGCTTTAGCTGGCTCTCTCTTTCCCTTTCCTTATCCTGGAGTTCAAGTCTCCGCAATTCTAAACTGTTCTGATCAGTGCCAGACACCATTGGTGGTTCGACCTCCTCCTCTGACACTATCTCCTTTTCCACTAAATAATCAATAACTAACTGTTTGATTTGGCTCTTCTTCATTGTACTACCAACCTCCAGCTTGTAATGTTGGGCTACCGATACTAACTCAGCCTTCTTCAACGACTTGACAACTCTCAGGGTCGGTTCCTCCACAAAAGTTTCAATATTGAAAGGCTCCATTGTTTGACTATTAAACAAAAACAATGACGAAGCGTTAACCGCTGTCAGATTCTCTTCACGAGGGCAGGAAAACTAAAACAGTGCAGCTGGCCAGAGTACGGCGATAAACGACGATGACAGTCAATCCCTACTAACAAACGAAGCGAGAAATACAGTAACACAATCTTACGCATACCTCTTCAGGTACCCTTAACCCGGTACCAAGGAATTTGAGCCTGAGGTTAAGAAAATAAAATGAGGGCTTGTTTAATCCTTCGGATGATCCGCCTTCCGGTACGCACACACGTTCACAACTGCTCGAATGATTACTGCTACTCTTCTGTTTGCTTCTTTGACTGATTCTCCTCTGCCGTCTTGCTCCCGGACAAGCCCCCAACTTGTTACGGCCGGTGCACGTTTCACTTCACTCAGCGTTCTAGTTAATGCCCTACCCCACTCTGGGGCATGCGCTTCTTATTAACAATACAGCACACCATCACAACCAGACCTTAAGGGGTATGCTCCAGAAGTAGCAACAAAGAAGGACATGACTAGGATAAGATGATTCCATTTCTTCTCTTTACAAGTTCCTCAATTATCAACAGGATTTTCCCCTTTTGAGTTACTTTATGGCAAACTGGTCAGAGGACCATTGGATGTACTGCAAGAATCTTGGGAAGCTAACTCAAAGAGTAAGGAAAGTGTAGTCTCTTATGTACTATCTATTCGTGATAAGCTGGACAATGTGCTCATTAGTGGCAGAAAATATGCAAGATACACAAAAGGCACAGGAGGCGTGGTATGATCGTAATGCATGCCATAGGCAACTTGCTATTAGTGACCAAGTACTAGTTCTGTTACCAACAGATAGTAACAAGCTGCTAGCACAATGGCAGGGTCCCTATCCTATCATCCAAAAAACTGGTCCAGTGGATTACTATGTTGATATGTATGACCACCGAAAGTGTAAATGTGTTTTCCATATCAACATGCTAAAGAAATGGTACCCAGTCACACAATCAGAAGTAGTCAATCTAGCAGAACAAGTAAATGAAAGCTCCCTTGATGAAGATTTCCCAGATATATTTGATACACCATTATTTGGAAAACAGTTAACAACGTCCCAACATAATGAATGACCTTAGTGATTTGATAACAGAATTCAAGGATGTGTTTAGTTCTAAACCAGGTAGAACAAAACTAATAGAATACTATATCCACACCGGTGACGTACAGCCAATTAAACTACCACCATACCGAGTGCCACCAGCTTTCCTGGCGATGGTTAAACAAGAGCTCAAGAAAATGTTGGATCAAGGAATTATTGAACCATCAGTGAGTGAATGGACTGCACCAATTGTCCCTATAGTCAAAAAGGATGGGTCCCTCAGACTGTGTAGATTATTGCCATTTGAATGCCATTTCACAACCTAATGCATATCCAATGCCTAGAATCAATGATCTGATTGACCAGCTAGGTCAAGCATATTTTTGTCAACGCTTGATCTTACTAGGGGATACTGGCAGGTGCCAATGGGCAAAGCTTCATGCAATAAGACTGCTTTTGTTACTCCTGCTGGATAGTTTCAATTTACAGTTATGCCTCAGTGGTGCACCATCGACATTTCAACAAATGCTGGATTTATACTCACTAAGGACACATGAAACTTTGCTGCTGCATACTTGGATGATCTCATCATTTTTAGTGACACATGGGAGAACCATCTGTAGCACCTCACAATAGTCCTGCAACAGTTCCGTAAAGCCAACCACACAGTAGAACCACAAAAGTGCCAACTTGGCATGGCTGAGTGTGTCTATCTGGGCCACATAGTTGGCAAAGGAGTGGTGTGACCGGAGCTATCTAAAGTGGAGGCAGTACAAGCTTTTAGCAAACCTGTCACTGAGAAGCAAGTAAGAGCATTTCCGGGGATAACCGGTTACTATAGAAAATTTATCCCAAATTATTCAACACTGGCAGCACCCCTCACAGATCTAACAAGGAAGAACAGACCTACAAAAGTTACTTGGACATCAGAGTGTGGCTCTGCATTTCATGAACGGAAGACTCACTGATGTACCTATCCAGTACTAAATAATCCCAATTCCAGCAAGTAATTCATTTTACAAACTGACGCTTCAAATTGAGGTGTTAGTGCAGTGCTCAGCCAGTATTAAACAGACAGTCAAATCCATCCAGTCGCATACTTTAGTAAGAAGCTACTCCCATGGGAAGAAAGATACTCCACCATAGAGAAAGAATGCCTTTCAGTAAAACTGGGAATTGAAGCATTCCGTTTCTATCTCATGGGATATACATTCACTGTACAAACTGACCATCGTGCCTTAGTTTGGTTGGATAGAATGAAGGACACCGACCCACGACTGACCATGCAAATGGAGCCTCAGTTTGCAGCAGTACCAGTTCACAGATACACACCTCCTGGTGTAAGTAATGGTAATGCAGATGCACTCTCAAGATGCTGTTATGTAAGTGTGACTGGACGAGGGGAAAGATATGTGAGACTAGAAAACTGGCAACTGCTGACAATAGCAATAATACTCTTTTAAATATTTAACACCTAGGAAAGCATGTTTGTTCAGGTTCAGTGATTTTTGTAAAACTAATATTTGTAGTAACTAGTAAAATCAGTCTTACTGGTTCTAGATCCTGAGTGTATATTGTAAATACAGTAATGTACTTTGTTAAATCAGTTGATATGGGAAATTAATAATACTTAAACTTGAGTGCTAATTAGTACTAGTGTTTTTAAAAATTGTTAACTTAAAAATAAAGTAGGGATCTATGCAATAAAAAGTAGTGAAACAAGAGATGAATGATGGTACTGCAGCATAGCTTGGTGGGAAAGTCCCTACTTTGGCATTGAGCAAAATTATAGCTAATGTGTCAAAGTAGGGACTTTCCTATTGAGCTATGCTGTAATACCATCATTCATCTCTTGTTTCACTACATTTTATTGCATAGATCCTACTTCATTTTTAAATTAACAATTAAAAAAAATACTAATTTGCTTAGTTTTTGTTGTAGCACAGCTAGATACAGTGTAATTTATGAGCTAGCTATTAAGTTCCTGTACAACTTGTTAAAGTACGTACTGTGCCAAAATTGGAAGCACATAGGCCCATAGTAGCGTGCATAGCTTACCTTTGATTGTAGTAGCAGTGGCGCTCAGATCTTTGACCTGCCTCAGTATGATGGTCCGTGTTCTATTCACCTGGGCCAGAAGTTGTTCGAACGAAGAGGCCCTTTCAGTTGTCTGGAGCTTAGTCTCGACTAACAGGATGAAGTAATACAATTTCCACTTGAGTCTTGACTATCTAATCACTCGCTGATCTCACTGTCCGTCTGAGTCAGTGTGCTCACAGGAACAAGCTGTCGAGTATCAGTCCATCTATTAAGTAATAAATGTCTTCGTCAATTGCAGTCCAGGCGTTGGCAAAAGTTGAAGTGACAACTCAGCAGCCTTAATGTTTCACCATAGATTTCACGTGCAACACTTGAAATTATAAGCACCCTCTCTTTCAGCAGCATAAGTGCTTTCTGAAATAATTTTGTGGTGTCTACAGAAAGGTATTGATACGGAAAATTGATGCCTCAGTATGGTTTCGAATTTCGATGCTTGAAGAAAACCAACCTAATTGAAGATAAAAGGAAAAACAAGGCGAACAGGGCGTACACTCATCGGAACCCCAAAAGGCACATCCCACTATAGTGAGTTTGTTGTTGTGGCGTAAATTGGTGACTGTGCAATGCTTCGTTTGGGCTCTAGGTTTGTGACTGTGGTCAGGGAGTGAGACGAAATTTCAAGTTTAGAAGTTTAAAAAAATTCTATATCTGGTTACTGGTAAGTGTTTTCTTGTTTTTAATGCTGTATTTCCTGTTAGATGGACTAATGGTATTCTGTAAAGGTGATTTCTGTGGCGTAAGATGTCTCTAGGATGATGTTTAAAGGTGGAAGTTTAGGCAGCGCACATTATTTTTGGGGAAATCCCTACTTAAACAGTACTACGTACTGTTTGATAGTGACCAATCTATCACAAGTCACCACACATTTCGAATATTGTTACCAAAGCATCTGGAACACTCAATTTTCTGAAATGCAATTTAAACAAATGTTCAAAACAAGATAAGAATCTGCTTATCTAACAATGGTTAGGCCACAACAAGAATATGCATCTGATGTCTGGGACCCTCACCAAATTGGAGATATTGTAGAGCTAGAAAAGGTACAACAAGAGCATCATGTTATATGGTAGACTTAGTTCTGTCACATTAATGTTAAATCAGCTATCATGACCAACTCTCCAGACTCGCTGTAAATTATCTAGACTACAAACATTACAGAGTATATTTACCAACAGATATCACTTACAATTCCTCCATTTTACCAACCAACATCACAATCCACGAGACAGTACTCTACTACAGCACACCAAAATAATTATTTTTCAAGAACAATGTATGATTGGAACATAATTATTACCTAGTAAGTCTCAGAAGTTGCAGATGCTGACATTTTTAAAACTGGATTACAACCATTATTGTAATTGTGTTGTATGTGTTTGGGCAAATCTGAGCACACCAGCAGGGCTGACTGCTCAGTAATAATAATAATCAAGGCTTTACTGCAGGACACCTGGTCCTATGGACTGTTCAGTTAATATCTCTCAATGTCTCTTCAAAGGCACCCTTTTCCTGTGTATCCCACGTTGCAACTATGCTACGACCATACCAAAGGATCTTTGCTGCTTCTGTCTGACATGAGAATTTCATGTTACAGTGTCTTAGAAGGTGTCCATTTACACTATAGCCATATCCATCATGTCTACTCAATTCTTCGTCCACTGGGTTATTGTAAAACGAAAACATGTTTGGCACATCCCACAATCTTCCTTTTATCCTGATATCTATTCTTTTCTTCGTCTTTAAGCTAAATACTTAGAATACTTGAATGCCCCTGCATACACTTCACTAGGAATGTTTCTATTCAAAATGGCATCTGCGTGTGTGTATGCCAGTTAATGATACGTAGACCAACGTTGAAACCGGGTCACTACTGCTGACCCGGATGACCCACTAACCCGGATGACCCACTGACCCGGATAGCAATCCGGGTCAGACCCGGATGTGACCCGGATTGACCCGGATGTGACCCGGATTAATTAAAGCCGAGATGTGTTTCGGCTAGTCTCGGGTGAGCGAACGAGTCTACATTTTGAGCGTTCGATTCGTGTTGAGTAAATATTGCAATGTAGGTTGAAGACCAAAAAAAAAAAAAAAAAGGTCTTCACCTACTGACAATAGCTACCCCTCACCATAGATACCCTCAGTTTCGTGCTACATACTGCACTTACTAACAAATAGGCGTGGCTGAGCATATGTTGGTAATGCGATAAGTGGGCGTGGCTCACGAAAGAGCTACGCGATAGCGTTTATAAGTTCCACGTCGTCAAACGAACAATTTCGTTTCTCACGTGATCCAATCTGGGTCAGACCCGGATAAATTGTAAACAGGGTCAGACCCGGATGACCCGGAGAAAATGTGACCCGGATGACCCGACCCGGTTTCAACGCTGACGAAGACATGTTGATGCCACGCCCCCTGCATAATAACCTCTTCATACATTTTTGCCTTAAAAAATGGAGTCATACTGTACGTACGTGATTTTATAGTGCCACACCCTAGATAGCAACACATCTATAGCTCGCCCATAGAACTCACTAAAAACCTATGGTTTATACAGATACAGCTAATGTGCTCGAATGTGTCTGACACTGTTCAGCCTGGGTAGGTTGACTAATTGGTCAGCTGGTGGGTAGCACTTACCATGCAACTATAAATCTGTTTTTACCCTGTAGTAGGTTGGGCGGTATTGAAATTTTCATCACGACATTGGTTAGCTAACTTAATATCATGGTTATTGCAGTTATCACAATATCAAGGCACTAATGAGACCTGTAGCACACAATACAAAAGGACTAAAAATCACATCATATAAACCACATAGCTACAGTGACTAGGGTTGAGACTATAATCATAGATGTTATAATATCTAATCAAAAACAGCCAAGCTGTAAAAAAAGGAGTGCGGCCCTTGAAAAGGCTATAATCAAAAAAGATGTGAAATCCAAGGTGGCGGCCAAGAAATGGCTACGATGGTAGGTTAATGGTAAAAATTTTAATAACAACAATTCAGGTGAATTTTGTGCCAAGACCAAGCGGCACCAAATTCACCTGAATTGTTGTTATTAAAATTTTTACCATTAACCTACCATCACAGCCATTTCTTGGCCGCCACCTTGGATTTCACATCTTTTTTCATTATAGCCTTTTCAAGGGCCGCACTCCTTTCTTTACAGCTTGGCTGTTTTTGATTAGATTTCACTTCTTTTTGTATTTGCATACCCCAAAGCCGGCCTATGGCCAGCTTTGGGGCTTTTTAACCTATATATTTTTCTTTACCACAGGAAAAAGAAAAAGATGAAGCAGATTTTATAAATATTTTAACTTATTCTGATTTTATCGGTAAATGTACAAATTATATATATAATGCATATATCAAGAGTTCATTATATTATGAACTCTTGCATATATTTATTATATGCCAATTAATCCCCACAGGATAATTTACAGCTGACCTCTCTACTAGGTGGCTTGAAATGTAGCTGAACTCTCTACAGGGTGATCTGCTTGTACGTAGATGAACTCTTTACAGGATTCTCTCTACAGGGTGACTTGACTCTAGCTGAACTCTCTGCAGGGTTATCTGTTTGTAGTTGAATACTCTACAGGGTGATTTGTTTGCAGCTGAACTCTCTACAAGGTAACTTCTTCTAGCTGATCTGTCTACAGGGTGACTTGTTTCTAGCTGGTCTCTCTACAGGGGATTTGTTGGTAGCTGAATTCTCTACAGGGTGATTTGTTTGCAGCTGAACTCTCTACATGGTGGTTGCTTTGTAGCTGAACTCTCTAAACGGTGACTTCTTATAGCTGAACTCTCTACAGGGTGATCTGTTCATAGCTGAACTTTCTACAAGGTGATTTGTTTGCAGCTGAACTCTCTGCATGGTAGTTTCTTTGTAGCTGAACTCTCTACAATGTGACTTCTTCTAGTTGAACTCTCTACAGGGTGACTTGTTTCTAGCTGATCTCTCTACAGGGTGACTTGTTTCTAGCTGAACTCTCTACAGGTGATTTGTTTGCAGCTGAACTCTCTACATGGTGGTTTCTTTGTAGCTGAACTCTCTACAAGGTAACTTCACTCTCTACATGATGATTTCTTTGTAGCTGAACTGTCTACAGGGTGATTCGTTTGTAGCTGAACTCCCTACAAGGTAACTTCTTCTAACTAATCTTCTACAGGCGATTTGTTTGTAGCTGAGTTCTCTACAGGGTGTTTGTTTGCAGCTGAACTCTCTACATGGTAGTTCCTTTGTAGCTGAACTCTATAAAAGGTGACTTCTTCTAGCTGAACTCTCTACAGGGTGACTTGTTTCTAGCTGATCTCTCTACAGGGTGACTTGTTTCTAGCTGAACTCTCTACAGGTGATTTGTTTACAGGTGATTTGTTTGCAGCTGAACTCTCTACATGGTGATTTCTTTGTAGCTGAACTCTCTACAAGATAACTTCTTCTAGCTGATCTTTCTACAGGGCATATTTGTTTGTAGCTGAGTTCTCTACAGGGTGATTTGTTTGCAGCTGAACTCTCTACAGGGTGACTTGTTTCTAGCTGAACTCTCTACAGGTGATTTGTTTGCAGCTGAACTCTCTACATGGTGGTTTCTTTGTAGCTGAACTCTCTACAAGGTAACTTCTTCTAGCTGATCTTTCTACAGGGCATATTTGTTTGTAGCTGAGTTCTCTACAGGGTGATTTGTTTGCAGCTGAACTCTCTACAATGTGACTTCTTCTAGCTGAACTCTCTACAGGGTGACTTGTTTCTAGCTGATCTCTCTACAGGGTGACTTGTTTCTAGCTGAACTCTCTACAGGTGATTTGTTTGCAGCTGAACTCTCTACATGGTGGTTTCTTTGTAGCTGAACTCTCTACAAGGTAACTTCTTCTAGCTGAACTCTCTACAGAGTGATTGATTTTTTTGCAGCTGAACTCTCTACATGGTGGTTTCTTTGTAACTGAACTCTCTACATGGTGATTTGTTTGTAGCTGAACTCTCTACAGGGTGATCTGTTCATAGCTGAACTCTCTACAAGATAACTTCTTCTAGCTGATCTTTCTACAGGTCATATTTGTTTGTAACTGAGTTCTCTACAGGGTGATTTGTTTGTAGCTGAACTCTCTACATGGTAGTTTCTTTGTAGTTGAACTCTCTACAATGTGACTTCTTCTAGCTGATCTCTCTACAAGATGACTTGTTTCTAACTGAACTCTCTACAGTGTGGTCTGTTCATAGCGGAACTTTCTACTGGGTGATTTATTTGCAGCTGAACTCTCTACAAGGTGACTTCTTCTAGCTGAACTCTATACAGAGTGATTGATTTTTTTGCAGCTGAACTCTCTACATGGTGGTTTCTTTGTAACTGAACTCTCTACATGGTGATTTGTTTGTAGCTGAACTCTATACAGGGTGATCTGTTCGTAGCTGAACTCTCTACAAGGTAACTTCTTCTAGCTGATCTTTCTACAGGGCATATTTGTTTGTAGCTGAGTTCTCTACAGGGTGATTTGTTTGCAGCTGAACTCTCTACATGGTAGTTTCTTTGTAGCTGAACTCTCTACAATGTGACTTCTTCTAGCTGATCTCTCTACACGATGACTTGTTTCTAACTGAACTCTCTACAGTGTGGTCTGTTCATAGCGGAACGTTCTACTGGGTGATTTGTTTGCAGCTGAACTCTTTGCATGATTGTTTCTTTGTAACTGAACTCTCTACAAGGTAACTTCTTCTAGCTGATCTCTCTACAGGGCAATTTGTTTGAGCTGAACTCTCTACATGATGGTTTCTTTGTAGCTGAACTCTCTATTAGGTACCTTCTTCTGGCTAATCTGACTACAGCGTGACTTGTTTGTAGCTGAATTCCCTACAGAATAACTTGCAATGTAATATAATTGAGTAAATTATAAATGCAGCTGAATACTTTATTAGAGTGACTGTTCTATTAGAGTATCTCGATCTCGCATTTGCTACACGTAGTTGTCTTTCGAATCATAACTCAGTGGTTTGTAATCCGATTCTTCTGTACTACTGCAAGGACTTTCTATGATAATTATTCTAGCTACATACTGATTTTCAGCTCGTTGCTCTAAGTGGTTTGCCTGGTAGACACGAAAACTAATAGTTTTTTTATTCATAAAAATCGATCGCGTAATTTTGAGGTGGGGACTATTCTACGGAATGATGGACTAAACTACGGAACGGAACGCTTTCTCAAATTGAAGCTTGCAACTATATAATACCATTGCTGAAACTGCCCTTACGAGTTATCAGTGGCACCTCCAGTGGGTGATTAAACATAAGATAAAAAAGAATTAAAGGATCGATTGTGGGTTCTTGTTGGTTGTCATTAGTAACGAAGTATTAATTGTGGGATTAGCTGTATCAGTGATGTTCACCCTTGGTTCATCTACGGATATACCAAGAAGGGCACTTTATGTGAGCTGGTTTGCTCATTTTGACTTTAGAAAACAGTCTGAGCCGGCTTTTCAAGTCATATGTCAGTGTACAAATAAAGCAAGCAGGAAGACACTGGTATCAGGAAAGAGCCAGCTGAATTAAAAATTGAAGAGTTTTGTGCAGTGTGAGAGGAGCAAATATTTTGGCAGATCGCAAAGGGGCTATATTCTGCGAACATCACTGAATTGTATGCATGGAGTTATTATCAGCCGGTGCAGTGGACTAATGCTATATTCAATAGTGAACTGATTTTTTATGTTGCACAAATTCAAGGATGAGTGTGACTGCTAGCCTTGAATGCCAAAACTCCAAGATCAACCAAATCTCAATTATAAGCCTAGCTATGCATGTGAAACCATGCCCATAGCCACCAGGCAAATGTGATTTGGACCAAGATGTGTGTGTAATTTCAATGTATCTAGTCAGACCGGAAATGGAACGCTCACATTAATAACATACCACCTAAGAATCCTAGGATTTCTTAAGTGTAACATTTCACATGCTTCACTTCAAACAAAACAGGTTAAATTTGTTCATCTATTTTCAAGCAATTCCCAGTCCAGCTGCATGGTCCATGAAATTACAGTGGGATCACATGTATTTGTTACAGTGTGGGCTGCTCTGTGTTGGATCTACTCTAGAGTTGAGATTTCAAGGTAGACTGCCAATGCACCGACACTGTTGTAGCATATTTAAGTGGAGGACAAATGAATACAGTAATGCTAGATTATTTAAGTATACAAATTTTTCATAATGAAATTGATATCCCATTTTGATTTGTACCTCCACTTTGCAACATATTCAAGAACAAGAAGTTACTACCCTTTTAATCTCCAACCGCTGTCATTAAATAACCAAGATCTCACCAGTCCTTGTTTTTTCCATCTACAATTTTGCTTTGGAGCAATAATTATCTAAAGGCTCTAATTCATATTTAGTATTTAAATCTGTAATTCACCTTGTTGTGGTTTTACTAATTTTATTCTTCATTTCCTTTGAAGTTGTACAGTATAGGTAAACAAAGAAATTTTCTCTCCCATCTTATTCTAGGACTGAGAAAAATTTAATTATTTGTATACAGGCTCAAAATTGAGAAAATATAAAGCAAGTGAATTAATATTATACAGTCAGTTTGCTTTTGGATATTTAATGTCTCCAACTGTAACAAAAATTCAATGAATCCATGCATGCATCTCATCGCTGGTTGTCTGAACATTCTGCAAGTGATACCTCACTCAATCAACCATATATTATTCTGTTTATTAGACTGAATAAAGTCATGATCACCTAGACTTTTCCTGTCACCTATAACTTTCTAGTTAATTTCTCTGTGGATATTACGCTCTGAAACTGAAGAAATTGAGTGGTCTTCTAAACTATTTATCTTGTCAAGATCACCAGAAGTAACTGACATCCAATCAGCTACTGTATTGTAGTAACAAAACTTGCCTTGGTCATGCAATAAATGAATTGAAGAGACCTGCTTGATATATCAGGTAATAGAACAATGCACTGCATGAAACAGCTATTAATATTTTATTATCCTATTCCATTTCCTGGAAGTTCCACTGATGAATGCAACTTCAGCAATGATAGCAGCTAGACAAGCTGTAAGTTTTGATTCAGAAACATTCCATTCTGTAAAATAGACCCCATCCTGGATTCAACTCACTACTCAGGCTAAGATATCTGACATTATGTAGTCCACTATTCTGTTAATGAATCATTGATGTTCACACAATATAGCCTCCTTGAGGTATCTGAATGTTTGCTCCTCACACACTGCACAAAATTCCTTTAGATTCTGTTTAGCCTGACAGAGTTGATTCAGCTTGTCACCCATACTTGTTTCCTTTGTAGTGTAGCTACATACTGCCGGATTTATGCCTATTAGAAAGGCTGAGCCCCAGATTGTACATTCTAAAGTCAAAGTAAGCAAAAACAACTCACATATTAGCAAAAACAAGTCATGCATTAAGTTCCCTACTTGATACATCCGAAGATAAACAGCAAGAACCCACAATCGATCCTTAAGTTCGTTTTATCTTTCTTGGGCTACGTTTGTTTACCAGCTGGAAGTGCCACCGATAACTTGTACAGCAATGGTAAGCTGCAAGCTTCAATTTGAGAAAGCATTCCGTTCCGTAGTTTAGTCCATCATTCCGTTCCGTTCCCGTTCCGTAGAATAGACCCCACCTAATTTTGACACAGGTCGGGTTTTGTGTCATATCTCCATGGTCTTTATCCCGATTCCTTTCAAACCACAAAAAGGCACTCCTACGATGGTTGCTCCACCTACATATCAATTTTCAACTGATTCCTCAAAGGAGTTTACCCTGTAGGCGTGACAGACCTTCGACCTTATTTTACGCAAATAATCGGTCATAACTCTGTGAATGTTCATCGCATTCCTACTAAAGTTGGTACAGAGATCTGCCTTAATGAGCCCTTTAAGTGTGCCAAATTTCAGCCCGATCCGAGCACGCATTCGTGTTTTATGGCGGATTTTGCGAAGTGACGAAATGAAGTAGAAGAAAAAAACGAAGAAATTAAAACGAAATTTTGTTCGCTTGTATCTCGGAAATAGCTGGAGCGATTTTCTTCAAATTTGGTGTGTAGACTCCCCTTGCTGGCTGGCACCTCTCTAGCAAATTTGGTTCCAATCGGATAAGACATCACAGAGCTACATAGGTGTGAAAATTGCATTTTCTTTCTTCCTGTTAATATACTCACGGGTGGCACGCCGGCTTCTTGGGCCGCACGACACACTACCGTGTGTCTTGATCTATGCTATATAAGACTGCCTGGGAGCAAAGGAAAGCAAACTATGAAGGCTGTTGATATTTAGCTGGTCATTGCAATTTAAAAAAAAAAAACTTAGAAAAAATCGTGACACAAAAAGGTTTAAGAAACGAAGAAAAAAAGGTGTGACGTGACCTAGACTCGAACCCACACATCCAGGTTTAGATTACCAATGCTCTACCACTGTACCACCGGTGCTTGTTGGCTACTCCACTTGTTTTTGTACTATTTAAATGTTACAAATATAAAATACTATATAGTATAACCATACCAGTGAAGAAGAAACCAAAGCTGAACCTGACCCTAACCCTAACGCGACGTTTGCCTGTTAAATGTAATGATGGCTTTCATTGTCTGTATGAAGGTAAGTTTTTGGGTGAGTTCGAGGCGAGCTAGGGTTGGAGGGAGCGAAGCGAGCTAGGGTTGGAGGGAGCGAAGCGAGCTTCCGGCTTGTTGGAGCAAGCGTCCCGGCTTCGCTCGCTCCAACCCTAGCTTGCCTCGAACTAACCCAAAAACTTACGTTCATACAACTAGTGTGTTTGATACTACTAGAGTTATAGGTGCCGGACACTTCCCAACAAACGACCGGCTAAATAAATATTTGCACGGTGACCGGCTAAATATCCACTTCGAACCGGCTATGACTATTTTATATAGCTTTGATTAACAATTTGTAAACTTACCCATGTGAGACTACACTGTTGTATCCACAAGCCACAGTACATGCAGTAATGCTACAACTAGCTGGTGTGGTATGCCCGAGGGTATGCCACACGTGTATTGGTTGTATTCTAATAAATTAGTGCGTAGTTTCACGTACTTTTGCTAGTACAAGGAGGCTGAAAAACAGATTGACAAGTAGATTACGGCATTGTTAACACGTGTAAGGAACAAGAAAACAGCTGCATTCCCGCTTTGTAACATCTCATTACCACCATACCGCCCAACCCTACCCTGTAATACCTAGCATGTCTGATGAATTTCCAATTCCTCGTAAGAGAAATCCACTGCTTTAATTAACTGACAGTATTAACTTGATGATAATTATGCGCCTATCAATATATTGCCCACCACCCCCCCCTCGGGCGTAAGTGGGGTTTTACAGGGGGGATTGACACGAAACTGCTACCCCACTATGGGGCATTTGACGATCGTTCAGTAAACACCCAAATATTTTTTGTTGTAACTTGCTTCGCTATGTCAAATCCCGAGTAAATCCCGCGTTGCGACTGGGGCCAACGGTGGGGATTTGACACGATAGGTTTGCCCTACTATGGGGCATTTGACATTCGGCTGTGTCAAATCCCCACTATAGCCCCATATATGCCCGAGGGGGAGGGGGGTAGTGGGGCAATACATTGATAGGTGCATTACAGGGCAACGCCCTAAAGCCACTTATTATGCAGTTTCAGATCCCCCGCCCACATTGCTATGTTCAGTTACTACCTAAATTTTCAAGTCATTATTGAGTTTTTGGCTATTTCATCATCTCAATGTTTAATGATTGTATGGAAGTTAGCTATAGCCAGTACAGTGTTGGGCAAGTTACTTTGTAAAAGTAACTAGTTACATATTGCATATTACTTGCAACTGAACTATTTAGTTACAGTTACATATTACCCATAAAATAAAGTAACTGTAATAATATTACATATTATATTACTTTGTGTCCACAGCCTTAAACTGTCACGTGTGAAACTACCACCTTATCACGTGACATGATTGCGTTGTTGGACAATATATATGCAAATCTTGGTTATAAGTAAGAAGCTGGTAAATAAGCTTCATTCAGTAGGCCTCGTTACTTCGCTGTAGCTAGGCGTTACTCAGAGGATAACAAATGAGATTAGTAACCTCGTTACTTGTAGTAATAATATTACGTAATATTAGACTCGTTACAGTAACTATATTACTTAGGTAACGCGTTACATTTGTAAGTAAAGTAACTTGCGTTATATTACCTGTTTTTATAGCGTATTTCGTTATATTACTTTGTTAACGCAAACGTAATAATATTACGTAACGCGTTACTCCCAACACTGGCTATAGCTAGCTATAAACAAACTTGCTTGCATAGACCGGCAAAGGAAGACTACATGGGCTGAAGACCAATTCCAAAGCCTCCCTCATTTTGGTTCCCCCTGGTCCACTAAATATATCAAAATTACTTTGACCAACCCACCCTGGAACAAAACTGTTTGAAATATATGGACCCCCTCTGAAATATTAAAATGCACCATTTGCATGCATTCAAAGGGGGGTCCAGATATTAATCCAAAGGCTACAGCACATGTTGCTGTCAGACCTTCAGTGCTGGTCATTGTAAAGCACTATTATACAACCAAGGACTAAAGATAATGAAGTGAAGTTCTGATACTCTCCCACTAAGAGTAACTAAGGCTATATTATACAGTTAATTGACATGCATCATATTCTATATACTTGAATCAGTCATTAGAATATCATAGCTTATTATACTTGTTATCAACTTTGCTGTTTACTGAGTATAGCTATAATTAGATTGGCTGAGTCGTATACCTGTACAGTTTTGCTCATGAACACTGTAGCAGAGCAATTGCACATGTGTCACGCATGTATATGTTCCCGTTATAGCATGTATATAGGATCAGAATACTCTGTGTGCCCTTCAGCTCTCAGCTCATGATAGTATGAGCTACAGATACCATACAATGGATGTCACAGTTACTGTTGAAGGTCCGCAAGATCACCTTGGTGATATATGTGAAATTTTAAACAAGTGTGACATTATCTATGAAGTGTGTGCTTAGGTATAGCTATAGAGCTATTAATTTCATTGTAGTTGTAGCTATTTTACCTATAATTTACAATGGGAGATGATAACTTCATTATACTAATGCCATACACACTGACCAGTACATAATCACCTGCAGTGCCTGCATGGAGATAAGACATGTTCAGATTGAATCAGATGTGATTGTAGTAACACTATTAATAGATTACTCATACCAGTATTACATACATGTAAACGTAATTCAGAACTGTACCACCAAGAGTTAATAATAGAGGAAGGGCACTCCCTCTATTATTAACTCTTGCTATTACATATATGGTTTCAGTTTATTTACCACCTTACCTGAAATAGCTTATATCTAATATAATGCCCACACTATACCATCACATATGTGGTTTCAGTATGTTTAACACATTAACTAAAGCCTTACATGTGATTGTTAGTATACTACAGGTTATATCAAGCTTTTTTGTATTCAATAAGCCAGTAGAAATACCATCTTATATCCTCTTTTTTCACAGTGTTTGTGACTCATTTTGCCATGTAATGCTATATACAGGTAAATAAATGTAGTGTCAGTGGCTATAATAGTGACAAAATATGGTGTATATATACATCCCTCAAAAACTCAACTATAGAAAACAAGAATGTACATAATGTAAAATCAAAGGTGTGTGACTAACAAGTTGCAATGTCTGTGAATTGCACTAAAACAAAGTTATTACTGTTATCAACAAGGAAAGCAAATTTCTCAATCATACTTCAATAAGCAAATGCATGTACATAATCAATGAAGCGTGACCTACTAAATGTGATGTAATCTTTTTACGTCTATATAGTGATTTTTAAATGTCAAAATTATTTAACACATTACTTCTAATATCAGTTTGTAAGGAGATTGTACTTTTTGTTGACCATGCAGCTATAAATGCATGGAATCAGTAGACAAGTCAGGGAGGTAAAAACAGGAGTTCTTGCAAATATGCTGTTTTGTTGACACATGGTACATTCTATTTATACTGATACGTTGTGAACCAATTTTGTACATCATCGCCATTTGTATCTGGAAATAGGTTACCAGTATTCATCATCAAACTCATTGATGTTTTCTAAGAATACACCAACTGTCAGCTCTGGTATATTGTATTTGCTCCTCATGGTATTGATATACTCAGTTTCTCTTTTTACATTACCATTACCTTGCAGTATATCTGAAAGTCTCAAAGTAGTGATGGAGTTATTATTGTGCAAGGCCCTAATTATTATTGTGGCATAATACTGTTCATTTACCTCATATGAATCAACTTGTATTACATCTTTTTCATCAACACCAAAAAGTTTGCTACATAGTTTCTTCATTGGTATTTCAAAAGTTTTATAGTTTACAAATGGTGCATTTACTGTGGCTGTAAGTGTATTGTCACCAACGTACAACTCTTTAAGTGTTCTATTATTAGCAATGGCTCGAGCAATTTCATTGGTTCCATCTAGACGTATAGTATTGTTACCTATGTCTAGAATTTCCAGTGAGGCATTTTGTGTTAGGCATTCTGCAATTGCCATAGCTCCCATGGCTGTGATGTTATTGTCACTAATGTATAATTTCTTAAGTACCTTGTTACTGGAAATTGCTTGTGCAAGTGCTATGGCTCCATCTTGACCAATGTCATTGCATCTCATGTCCAGAACCTCCAGTGAGGTGTTGTGAGTCAAAACATTAGCAATCGCTATAGCTCCTGTAGCAGTAGCTCTATTGTGTCCAATGTATAATTCCTTTAAAGTATTGTGATTAATAACTAGAGCTATTATTTTAACTTGATCTTGACTTAAATAATTGCTTATGAGGCTTAACACTTTTAAAGTTTTGTTAATAATAATGGCATGGGCAACTCTATTACCTCCTTTTTGACCTAAAGAATTGCCATTCATGGTCAGTACTTCCAGTGAGGTGTTGTGTGCTAGACATTCTGCAATTGTCATAGCTCCTATTAACGTGATGCTATTGTAACCGATATTTAACTTTTTAAGTGTATTGTTACTTTTAATAGCCAGAGCAATTGCTATGGCTCCATTGTCACCAATATCATTACATCTCATGTCCAGTACCTCCAGTGAGATGTTGTTTTTTAAAGCATCAGCAATTGCTATAGCACCTGTAGCTGCAGCGTAATTGTTATCAATGTATAATTCCTTTAAAGTATTGTTATTAATAGCTAGAGCTATTATTTTAACTTCATCCTGATCTAAGTCATTGTTTATGAGGCTTAGTACATTTAGTGTTTTGTTCTCAATAATGGCATGTACGATTGCATTGACTCCTTCAGGACCTACACAATTGTCATCCATGTTCAACACCTCCAGTGAGGTGTTCTGTGTTAAACTCTTTGCAATTGCTGTGGCTCCTGTGGCTGCAATTTCATTACAACGTATGATTAATTCTCTTAGCGTTTTACTTGCTTTTATACCATCTGAGAGTATTACTGCCCCATTATCACCAAAGCAGTTATAACTGATGTCTAGTTCTTCTAAGCAGGTCATCATTTCAGATATTGATAATGCCTCTTCTTCTGTGAGGCTATTACAATCCATGCTCATTATTTTGACTGTGTTGGTCTTCATTACAGCAGTGGAAATGTCCCTCAATCCAGTAAGGTTATTATCACCTAACTTCAGAGTATGTGGCTGAAGGTGAGTGATGAAGTCACCAATGAGAGGTGATGATACTCTGGTAAGGTCATTACTGCTGAGATCAATT
Source organism: Dysidea avara (assembly GCF_963678975.1). Classification (NCBI taxonomy): domain Eukaryota; kingdom Metazoa; phylum Porifera; class Demospongiae; order Dictyoceratida; family Dysideidae; genus Dysidea; species Dysidea avara. The sequence continues at coordinate 43,754,088 of NC_089275.1, read as the reverse complement.
GTTACTATTTCCTGCTTATTATTTTTAAGTCCACAAAGATAATAGTGCAGTAATTGAAGGCCGTAGTCGTATAAACACTCCTGTAGAATTAGTGAGCTCCACTTTCTCTGTGATCTTGATAGATAGAATCCTAGGGACACCATTTGGTATGGGAGGATCATGGAATTACTGAGGTCAATCTTACCATTATCAAATGATTTGGACAAGATGTTACATAACATGTCATTCTTAGCCTCTTGGAAGCACTGGAACAAGTAGAGAACTTTCACTGGGTTCTTCAAGATCTCTTGTGATATAAGAGTGTTGCACACTGTCTGATCAGATGTTGCACATATTTGTTCTGAAGTCATCTCTGTGTTGCTGTTAGTGATTACATCTTGGCTGGATATGGGATGATTTTGCTGGCTATATACAGGAGATAATGGTAACATTGATAAGCTGAGATAGCACCTTAAAGATTTACACTGACCACCAGTTATGCCACAATACATTATCCACATGTTAGAGAGGCGGACACTTACATGGTCATTATCACAGTAATGTGAAACAAGAAATGATTCATGGAGGAGTGTATCTATCTCATGTTCTGGTAAGGAAGCTACATATTTAGCAGCAAAATACTCCTGCACTCCTAAATGTATAAAGTTGAATAATGAAGCTGCTGTGCCGATATTACCAAAAGAGTAACATTCAACAGATTGTAATAGTCCATAACAAGTGGGGTCATCCTTGCATATGTCAGGTAAGTCGTCCACTGTGAATACTAGCTTATCGGTTACAAGACCAACAAATGCAACTTTTTCCAGTTTTATTAATGCTTGTTGGGTTAAATGTGGTAATTGTTCAATATGTTTATTTTCAGCTGTTCTTTTGAGATGGCGACAGACTATGTGTAGGATAAAGCTTGCAAACATTTCAGTGGCAGTTTGTGGCAGGCACCCTAGTAAACATAAGAACACTATGATTGCCATGCTTAATGGTATGTAACATATAGCATCAATGTTGGGATGTAGCTGAAGATGTCTCTTTAGCTCTTGCAACTTAAGAGAATTTTTCAATGCTTCTTCAACATACTGCTCTCTGCTGGACATTTCAAACCCAAGTATCTCTATTCTTTTGTCTACAAGTTGATGGAGACAAGCTGAAGCAAATGGTCTCGATGTCACCACTACTCGTGCATTAGGTAAAATGTCTCCCTCAATGAGGTTCCTAAAGAAGGATGTTTGGCGTAGTTCATTACTCAATTCATCAAATCCATCAATGATGAAGGTCACTCCAGCTCCATTAGTGGTGTGAAAGTGGTTTAAAACAAGTTGCACCTGTCCTTTGGGTACAGTATATTCTACCAAGTGTTCAATAGTGGTAATATTCTGTACATTGGGGTCCCTTAACATCAGCAATAGTAGCAGTTTATCCGATGTAAGCAGTTTATTGTTAGCCCACTGCAAACAAATCTCCTTAGCCAGTGTTGTCTTACCAATTCCAGGTTGACCCTCTATTAGGATACTTATTGGACTTCGATCATCTGAAGTGTTAGGAGTAAAGATTTCGTAAATACTGTTCAATTTTGTTACTGACTTTAGTGTACATATTTTATCTATGCATCCCTTGGCACGCAAGCTAGCTGTTGTTGTTGTGTCTTCTTTAGTCTGTAGCTGCATGATTTTCTGATTTACTAGAGCCAGTGTAGTAAAAGATTTGGTATGAAATGGAGGCCAAGGGTCTTGCTCTGTTGAAGATTTATCTAATCGTTTACGACGATATTTTGCCTTGGTGTTCTCTGTAACTTCTTGAATATGTTCACATCCTGCAACACAAATACACAATATTATCACCACAAGACATAGCAAAGAGTGTATAGAGATAGATTAATTTTGCAACAGAGATATCAACATGTAGTCTGGTATAGCATAAGTTCAAATACGCCTTCAAAGCAACCCAAAATCCTCATGGTTTATTTCATAATCTTAACCCCCTACTACTATTATTATTTACTGCTTCTAAACTGCTACAACTTGCACACCATACCATATAATCTTATGTAACACTTTGACACCTGAGATCAAAGGAATTCCAGAGGATACATTTTCCATGTATACCTCATTACAGGGAGACATCTAAATGTACACCGGCATACATTGAAATGTATCCCGGGAAAGTGGTTGCACTTCTAAAAGAGCAAGCCACTTTCATCAAAGAAAGCATGGCCTTGATGTGGATGAGGTAGTGGTACTGCCTTCTGTTTGTTTTATACGAGCTCAGACCAAAAGAGATTGTGGGAATATATTAACACTCACGTGATGATTGAAGTGTTGCCACAAGAAGCACTCGAATGAAGGTGTTTTAATATCCTTACAGCTTTACAAGTTGGGAAATGTTACTTAAAGGTGAAAACTAGTCTTACACTGCATTTACAAGCATTTCAGCACGTTTTTGAATGTGGACAAGTACATATTACGGATGACACAAGTTAACCACTTTATAACAAACCTTACCCGTTTAAGGTCTTTAGTATACATTGTGATTGGTCTTTAAACAACTCGAAAGCATTAATCACTTGTAAATTCCCTGAAATTTTCCCTGCTATACTTTTCTGTGATATCTGTAGAACTCATCCATTTATTATAACAATCATAGCTACAATGCTACTTGCTGCCTAACCATAATTGAATCTTTCAGGCATGCATATAAAATGAATCCAGTGGTTACACTTGTATTGGCATCAAGGCTATCAGCCTGAAATGGTAGTGTTACATATTAGCTGTGATATGGGCACTAGTGTTTTGCTTGATATGTATGCCCGCAGCCCTTGGGATGTGGCGCCTGAGGGCTGCGGGCATACATATCAGGCAAATCACTCGTGCCCATGTTACAACTATAAAATAAAACTCAACATATACATGTTTGTGTACTAGATAAAGCACTTCTGTGAGTGCTATACGGGAAATATAGCATGGAAAAGAGTGGGCGAGAGACAAATATAGCACAAAGCGAAGCCGAGTGCTATGTTTCATCTCAAGACCACTCTTGGAGTGCTACATTTCCTGCATAGCACGAGCGAAGGCAGTGCTTTATCTGGTATACAGAACTGTCAACTTGAGGTATGTTACTATTGATATGCATACAAATAATGACATAATAATTAGTCATGTAATGGGGAAAGCCCGGTCTCTGCTTGTACCAAGGCAACTGCAGCTAATGGGTTCTCACGAGCAAATCTACTGGAAGAAGAGCGAGAACCACGTAGACATCGGATGGCTGATTGCAAAAGAGAAAATGACAAGCAACATCTGATCCAGCTCATAACAACAGTATAATGTTCATTCCTCTTCTCTAAAAGGAGGGAAGCTAAACATTTATAAAAAACAATTGCTTGGTCAGCCATCCCACCAGTTGCTGAGAAAACCAGAGGAGTAAAAGTTCCATGCTCCACCTCACAAATTCGTGCTTCATATGCACACTTTTTGGTGTTCTCATGACGATGATAGATGGTTCTTGGAGCAGAGGAGCGATTAGTAGTACTTGAGGTACACACAAGACACACGAAACAATTAGAAGCTCACGGAGTAGTGTTATCATCAGTAGAATAGACATTGCGCCTGTGTTTCGCCTGTGTTGCACTTCATTAGTCGTTTGTGAGTCTAGCCTGTCTTCTCAACAACTAAAAGTTTTCAATTGTGGTACTTTAATAAGCATATTTCTGTGATAGTTGTAGGACTCGTCCATGTATGTGAACAAAACGTAGTAAGAACATTCACTGCTGTTGACTACAAGCAACCATCATCGAAATCTCTTCAAGTGTGTCTATAAGTTAAATCCAGTGGTTTTACTCTTACTAGGTGGGTTGACTGGTCAGCCAGCATAGTCAGGCTATTAGCCTACACTGGCTTGGTTGATTGGTTGTACTGGCCAGAATGAGTGATTACTCAAGAGTGAGTGATTACTCACTCAAAGTAGGCTATCAGCCTACAAAATAGACCTGGCAGTTCTATAGCTACCTGATATAGAACTATGGTCTATTAAAGTGTTCTATAACTACCCAATATAGAACACTTGCGCTTGTATGGCAAATATAGAATACTTTTTTGCCTTGATCCTCCCATGTAAAGTTCTTAATGTGTGTGTGTGTGTGTGTGTGTGTGTGTGTGTGTGTGTGTGTGTGTGCGAGTGCGTGTGCGTGTGTGTAACGCTTTCACACCTCAGATCAAAGGAGCTGCCTGGGCTACATTTCGTATGTAGCCCGGCTAGATGAAATGTAGCCGGTCTACAACTGGGTAGTGATTATATAGATGTTGATGCTGAAATCGGTTGTGGGGATTGATGAATACTCATGTGATTAGGATGTATGACTTGAGTTTCACTAAGAAAACCACTCAGATGGAGAGCGTTCTGTTATCCTCGCCATCCTACGAGTTGAAAGACGTTGGGCTAAGGTGAAAACTAGTGCTATAGCTTATTCATTCGATCGTTTCTGCATGTTTTCAAATACGGACACACCCCCATCATGAAGCTACCATTCTGCACAGAGTTACCACTCTACATGCAAGCTTACCTGTCTAGGCCTTTAGTGAACTGCGTAGTTTTCCCTTGAACAATTCAAAGCACTGATTAAACCATTAAACTCATATGACCGAAATTCTCCGTGATATCTCTAGGATATGTCCGTTTATCGTAACCGGAACGTACTAGCTGCTGACCCATAATCAAAAATTTTAGGCATGCATATATAATACATTCAGTGGCTGCACTCATATTGGCTTGGGTGATTGATCACCCTGTACAGGCTATCAGCCTAATAAGTGTTACATATTAACTGTAACACGGAGCATTTGGGCTTTGCCTGATATGTATGCCCTCTGCCCTCAGGCAGTCGGGCATACATATCAGGCAAATCCCTCATGCCCATGTTACAAATATTACATATTTACTTGCTATAGAACAAAGGAATTTGATTATCAAGTTGCTATTTACACAAAAGCAACCACAAAGCCATAATAGCTTGAAAGTGCAAAAATTAGTCTAAGTGAAACTAAATATAAAAGTTCACAACCTGACAGGCTAGCACTGTTTATAATAATGCAATAAACATAACTAACTTGTTTACAGTTAAGAGATTATATCCAAGTCTGGTTTTCCAGCATTTGAGCAAGTGTGTAAGTGCATACATGCACAAGGATACTGTTTCCAGGCGTACAAAAGTAGCAACATGCCACTCCAACCTATATATTCCTATTTCTCTTCTTTACTAGTGCTACTATCACCTCAAAGAATTTATCTACAATGCTTGTTATTGACATTCCAAACGTAGGCGATTGCATTATCTAAATGAGTGATATAGTGTGTGAGAGACCAGTTATCCCTGTTCCCATTCACTTAAGGGTGTGCTCACACAGCGCAAGGGCTACTAAAATGCTCGACCAAAGTTACAGGACATTATTTTAGAGATGTTATGGGCATTTATATATCAAAACTGCTATGTGGCGGTTGTGGCGGTGAGAGGGTTAAAGGAATTGAGTTTCTACAGAATGACTGTCTGACTGATTGGTATATAGAAGTTGGCTTATTAGTTGGACAATGTTTCACATGCTGAATAGCAGATGATGTAAATGCATGCAGACCTTTGTTAATTCAAGGTGGAGTATGTTTTTATTATAAATGCACCACAGTTTACTAATGACTAATTATATAAACTGGTAAGAATTGGTTTCAGCTCGAGCACTACCCAATACCTGAGAGTTGTAACACCCAGCAAAGGATTGAAGTAGAGCAAGCCTTTGCAGATGGAAATATTTAACGTCATGCAAATTGAGCAGGTCAACATACTGGGAAAACTTCTTGGAAATTGGACCAAGTGCCAATTACATGGCGTAATGGAGGTTTTCTTCTTCCAAAGCCTTTCAAGTTCAATTGTAAGTGATCTCGATATTTCTTTACCTTTTCATTCACCTTGGATACGATGTGGTGGTCTGCTGGGATAGAAACATCAATGAGCTATATTGTATTGTCCAATTTATTGATCACTACAATGTCTGGACAATAGGTAGGAATCGCTTTATCAGTCCAGATATTAAAATCTTTACTTCGTCATTTTCCATACCAGATGGTGGGCAATGATTCCAACTGGACTCATTATGATCCAAGCCAAACTTTGTACACTGTGACCTTTTATATCTTATAACATTCGCAACATTGTTATATCTTGTAATGTACTGAGAAACTGCCAAAAAACCTGCAACCACTGACTAGATGTTCATCATAGCTTTTACAAAGACGACAAAGAGATGAAGTAGCTGCAGAATAAATATGTTATATAGTTCTAGTAGAACGGGCCTGATCCTATGCTGTAATCAAAAGACCCTCTGTATTACTATCATTATATCTAGGCCCGGGACACATAAAACCACGACAACCACCAATGGGACAATTTACTAATGAGGCATGTACAAACAGTGCATGCATGGCCAGCACAGTGTGTGTGGATGGAAAAGATGCACATACACAGTAACACATACAGTAAACATACAGTAAATGATATTATATGCAATTACAATCCTGAGGGTCTGCATTATATTGTCTTGATTACCCCAACCATGGAAGACCACATGATGAGTTGTCACCCCTTCTGCATGATTCTCACAAAATGAGATGCAAGTGTATGTTCTCACATCTTTGGTATTGAATGAAGCTTAAACATCTACTAAACAGTCCATAAAATTTACAAAATTTGTGTCACTCCTTTTGTAATACCAGTTGTTTAATGAGGATGTGTCAGGGTACTGGATTAAGACATGGCTTCTGGAGTTGCCAACTTGATGCCATGGACAAAAATAAATTTTGGAGAATAAACAGCTGCACAAAGCTGATACTGTGAAAGATGGCAGTGCCTTCAATAGGAAAAAAAACCAATACCAGAATATAATGGATATGCTACCAAGAACAAGTACTATTTCTGTATGTGGTAGCATTGAAGACTATAACTACGTATAGATCCCGTGTGCACTAAGGTGTGGTCCAGTGTAAAGTTGCTACAGCTTCAGATATCACAATGATTTATAGGGGATTTCGGAGGGAAATGAGTACCAATCATTCTATTGCAAAAACTTTCCCTAGGTGAGATAACTCACTATGCAACAAGTATTTTCTGTACTTTACCTAGTAACTTATTTTTAACAGTGCTCCTCTGTTTTTCGGTATGATTACTTAGCATTACATTTTTTTTTAATTCCTAGCATGGAACAATTATGCTTTTTTACCATCAATAATGGCAGATGCGCCATTTCAATGATGTAATAAAGTGCCATGCATTGAGTGTGCACAGGGTCTATAAATAGTTTAAGGTGTGTAGGTAAATAGACAGCAGCAAGTACAACCACACAGCAATTATCAGCCTAAGAGCACATTTTGTGTATGTTGTGTTTGTTATTGTTATCTTCATCAGTTTGCATGGGACATAATTATTTATAGAGCTTCGTCTCAAAGTGCATGTCAGTGATCTCACTCCTGGCTTCAGGTTGAGAGATATGCATTATCACACAAACTTATCAGCTGAAAACTGTGCTTTCTCCACACAATGGTTTGCCAGACCCAATGGCTTGGCCATGAGAGACTACTGGTACATAGCTGAGTGCTGGTACATCAATGGTGCGGCAATGGCATAATGATGTGTAACACAATACTGTATAACATACAGTAGTTACAGGAAATGCACATTATACTGTAGAAAACTATGCAACAATGCATTATTGGCAAAACTGAAGATGAAAATAATTCAGCTAGCAAGCCAGGTAAAGGATGAACAGAAGTATATAAAAATAATACAAACAAAATGAAAACATACTCTTAATCTTTTTCTTCACACGGAGTGCAACTACTGGCACTTTGTCGCACCTGGCATGGCGACTTGGAACTTACTGTATGTGCCACCTGGTAAATAAAGAGACACTAGCCACAAACAATCAGTAGTCCAGTGGCCCTTCTCCATGGTTGTTAATCCTTCAAGTCTGGTCATTGTGAATGGCAGGCGTGGCACTTAATTAGCTGCTTTGTATAGGGTGTTATATAGAACTATACATCCGTTCAAGTGTCATAAGTATTATACAATTGTGCCTTCGTTCACAGACAAATCTATCCCTGGCTAGTACATGCTTGTAGGTCTCATAGTTTTCGAGAACATTATTTATTCATGATGTAATTTATCTACATTTCTTATTATCTTTAGTACTTGGTGGTATAATTACTAGGAGTTCCCAGATCACCAGTACCTGGAGAAGTAGTTACTGTTTATGATGAGAATCATCCTCATAGTTTGTGGAAACTTGTTAAAGGATGATCAGATAAGTGGAGCTGTACTTGATGTTGTTACTTATGGGAAAATTTTAAACACTCTGCAGACTAATAATGCATTTGTATCCACTTGAGGTTGTGTCAAAGTCCAAACAGACCTTGTTGGTTTAGCTAGCTGCACACCACACTCGAGTACTCTAATACAACAGTCACTATAATACAACAGTCATGTATGCATGATATTCTAGAACAGTCACTGCTATAATAAAAAACTAAACAAGCTAGTATTTTTTTTAAAAACTGTTAATTTAAAAAAATAATGAAGTAGGGATCTATGCAACAAAAGTAGTGAAACAAGAGATGAATGATGGTGTTACAGTATAGCTCGCTGGGAAAGTCCCTACTTCGGCACATTAGCTATAACAATATTATTATTTTATTCAGTGCAAAAGTAGGGACTTTCCACTGAGCTATGCTGTAATACCATCATTCATCTCTTGTTTCATTATTTTTATTGCATAGATTCCCTACTTTTTTAGATTAACAATTTTTAAATGCTAGTTTTTATGAAAAGGTCAACTTTACTAATAAGGTCAGCTACACAAAGTTTCTCTGTTAAGCTTTCTTGACCGCTAAGGGGTAGTTCTTCACACATATAAATGGCGCTTTTGGTCTGGATTGACATGCCCATATCCATCACAACAAGCATAAGTACAGTGCTGTCTTTCTTACTAGCCAGCTCTACAACAGGTAAATAAAGTTCTTCAAGAAATGCTGGTAGTTTATATTCATGAATATCTACTTTCTGTGCTGCTCACCAAGTTGGCGCAACTTTTCACCTGAAAATTTTATTGGCTCATAAGATATTGGATCAGGTATACAGTACATTGGTTATTTTGGAAGTTGTAGTTTGATAACAAATTGCACTCATCTCTGTAGCACAATTTGTGATGTGAGACTGTGACTATTTCAGACTTCTTGGAAATGTAATGATTCCTGAGTACTTTTATTCCAAAGATGCTATTCGTTGTCTGATTTGACTTTAGGTAAACACATGGCTCACTGCATATTGTTGTACAACATTCTCCATCATCTCAATGCAAAGACATCTGAATTGTAAAAGGTAGGCGAATGGATGGTCTGATGCAAACTTGGTATGTCCCACTGTAAGATAAATAAAACGTACAGTCTTTAGTTGCACCATTTCAGAAGCCCATGCTACCTATTATTGATTTTTGCAGATCTTAGCACTATCAAGACAGAAGCAAATAAATATGATGTACCCAATCATCAACATGTGCTTGGATAAAGTGTAGAAAAAGGTTATTGTATATGATCAGTTGATTTGCACCCAGTTGCCACTTCATCACATAAGTAAGTATACTGTCCATGGTCAATATTCTCAAAGACATCACAAACCAGCTTCATCATATAATAGGTCTTGGATAGTTGTGTAAATTCACGGCAGTAAGGCAAATTTTTTCCCATCATATAGTCTGCACTTACAAAAGCACAAAAATTTTTCTTGAGTTCTTATTGGTGGATTAATTGCTCAGTATCACAATTTTATTGCTACAACAATCTAATTTGTATGCACACAGCTTTAGTATCTGACAGCGTTGAAACCGGGTCGGGTCATCCGGGTCACATTTTCTCCGGGTCATCTGGGTCTGACCCGGTTTACAATTTATCTGGGTTTGACCCGGATTGGATCACGTGGGAAACAAAATTGTTCGTTTGACGACATGGAAACTTATAAACGCCATTGCGTAGCTCTTTCGTGAGCCACGCCCACTTATCGCATTACCAACATACGCTCAGCCACGCCCATTTGTTAGTAAGTGTAGCATGTAGCACGAAACTGAGGGTATCTATGGGGTGAGGGGTAGCTATTGTCAGTAGGTGAAAGTCTTCTTTTTTTTTTTTTTTGGTCTTCAACCTACAGCTAGCCTGAAGTTGCAATATTTACTCAACACGAATCGAACGCTCAAAATGTGGACTCGTTCGCTCGCTCGAGACTAGCCGAAACTCGTCTCGGCTCTAATTAATCCGGGTCAATCCAGGTCACATCCGGGTCTGACCCGGATCCCGAGGGGTCACCAACTCACGAAAAAGTGGTACGGATTTCAAAATCTTGAACAAATTTCTCAAGATTTCACGGGTTTCAAAAGATTTCGCAAAATCGAACGAGAGCTGCAAAATCTGATTTTAAATTACAGGTTGGTGTAGAGTGATAAGTTCTGAAATCACCAAAAAGTAGTGAGAGAAAGAAACAGAAGTTCAGCAGGCATGTAAGAGCAAAGCCTCACAAAATTGAGAGGAATTGTGAAGCCATATAAAACCAGGAGTAAAGCCTTGGCATAACTATTAAATGAAACCTTACAAAACCAGGAGCAACTCGCAGCTGAAGCCCTACAAACCAGGAAAAGGCCAATCATTCAGGGGAAATCCCGTGCGAAACCCCTCAAAACCAGGAGCAACTGTCAAAGCTCTATCTGGTGTGAAACCCCACAAAACCAGGAGCATCTCAGTGTATGCTTAAGTTGTTTTTGTAGTTGGTGTGTTGCTAAGTTTATGAAGTTTTGCTAAGTTTATGTTGCTAAGTTTGCAGTTTGCTAAGTAAATCCATTCTTACTTTTGTGCAGGAGCAGTTTGCATGAATTCCCCAGGTTTTGTTTGGCTTCTTTCCCACAGCTCCTGGTTTTGTTTGGCTTCCACAACTTGCTTAATATAAATCGGCTTCTTTCCCACAACTCCTGGTTTTGTTTGGCTTCCACAACTCGCTTAATGCAAATCTGAAACGGAGAGGAACATCGGATTTCATTCTCAATTTAATTCTCTCCTGGTTTTGTATGGCTTTTTTCCCACAGCTCCTGGTTTTGTTTGGCTTCCACAGCTCGCTTAATACAAATCCGAAACGGAGCGGAACATCGGATTTCATTCTTAATTCGATTCTCTCCTGGTTTTGTATGGTTTCTTTCTCACAGCTCCTGGTTTTGTTTGGCTTCCACAACTTGCTTGATACAAATCCGAGGCGGAGCGGAACATCGGATTTCATTCTTACGTTTGTGCAGGAGCAATCTGCATGGATTGTCCTGGTTTTGTGTGGCTTCTTTCCCACAGCTCCTGGTTTTGTTTGGCTCCCACAACTCGCTTAATACAAATTCGAAACGGAGCGGAACATCGGATTTTATCGATATACTTTTGGACAGTTTGCATGGATTCTCTCCTGGTTTATGTGGCTTCTTTCCCACAACTCCTGGTTTTATTTGGCTTCCACAACTCGTTTAATAATATAAATTCGAAACGGAGCGGAACATCGGATTTCATTCTCTCCTGGTTTGTGCGGCTTTTTTCCCACAGCTCCTGGTTTTGTGCGGCTTCCACAACTTGATTATACAAATCCGAAGCGGAGCGGAACATCGGATTTCATTCTTACTTTTGTGCAGGAGCAGTTGAGTGTAAGCTACGGTACCAGAACGAGTATAGAATCAGAATCACAATAACAACATAAGATTTTGTATTTCAGGCAGGATTTTACTGGAGGTGTACGAGATTTCGAAGCAGTTGGTGACCCCTCGGGTCATCCGGGTCAGCAGTAGTGACCCGGTTTCAACGTTGGTATCTGAAATGGGCTTTTGATAATACTCTAATCCACCTTGAGCTTCTTCCTTATATACGTTCTTTAAGAAGAGCTATGTAACATTCCATAGACTGCTCTTGCTCACAAATAGATTCTTCACTAGAATTTCCACACTGTTTCAGTCATTTAGCTATTTGTCATGCTCTTGCAAAATCTTTATTGTATTCTTCATATTTGTCACAATAATCTGACTGCGTAGGGAATATCCCAACATAATTATGGCCAATGTTGCTTTAGCCATGAATGAAACGTGCCAACAAATATTGTGGTCAATCCTTCCTAATCTAGAGTATGGTAACTCGGCACTTGAATTTTTTTGACAAAACTTCAATACTTGTCCAAATTAATACAAAAAGCTCACTGTACACATGTCTCGTGAGTCCTACCTTAGAATATACATGTACGTACTGTCAGTGCATCACACTGTAAGAATGACATAAAACTCATTGAAGCTGTACAGAGGAGAGCGGCTAGATTTGCTGTTAACTACTATTCAAAATACCGGAGTGTTACAAGTATGTTACAACAACTTGATTGGCCCACCTTCTATGACAGAAGAAACCAGATAAGGTGATGCACAAAAATAATTCATGAACTTGTCTATATCCAGCAAAACTTACGTAGGTCAAGTCAAAGAAAGGCTCTAGTGATCAGAATGACAGTATGCAGAATGAGATGGTTGACAATTCAGTTTCCTGACCTGTATGGGCAATAGCTCAAAGAGCCCGGCAGCAAGTGCCAGAGTGGATAGCTGATGCAGATCAAACTGACAATACAGTGTATGTATAGTAAATGTATGCTTTGTTGTAATTAGGTAGCCACCTGAAAACCTCAAAATTTACCTGGGGTCAACTTGAGGGGAGTGTTATGTAATTGCAGTGCATAAAAGATTGCACGTGACGTTACCTCGTGTTACAGTGTAGTAGCTGGTGAATCACTAGTCAGACGACAAGCCACCAGGGATCTCTTATACCAAGTGGGCTTGCCCATGCATAGACAACTTTGGTAATCATGGCAGCTTTGGTGATTTGACCATCATTACATTGCAAGATACAGCCCTGAAAATCACATATGACCACACCAATTCTACCCCCATAATCACCAATGGTTGTATTAGATAGATATCATATACACATTATAATTACCTGATTCAGGACTGACTGATCTCTTCATTCTTTCAGTTTTTCCCTTCTTGGATTTTGTTTTCATCCTTCCTCTCTCAGTAACTACTGTCGCATCAGTTGAGTCATCAGTAGATGATGAATGATTAACTAATGTGAACAATACTGGATCATGTGATCCTACTTTACACAATGATATACTCGGTGTTGTAATTATAAAGTAATGTATATGTGCCTGATTGTGTAAAACTGAACTTCTCACACACAAACTCTCAATGGCAATAACTCACCAATCTTACCAGCTACAAAGCATCTGGAGTACAAGAAAATTAAACAGCCTTTTTTTTAAAATTGCCATTATAGGTTTCCATAAGCAAAGCTGTATCACATATGCAAAAGTGTCTACTGAGGTGGTAACTTGGTATGGCATATCCACACGCCAGCCAGTGAAAAAGGTGTACCTTTACAATTCAGGGTTGTGAGGTGGTCAAGAAATCAGCAAGGTAGTGAAGATAACCAGTGTTAACCATGACAGCTAGCCTCATGCCAATTGCATTATTGCAATGAATTAACATTAATAAGTACACAGAAAATTTGGAATTTTCAACTAGAGTAAGGACCACAGCACATCGATAAAAAGTACTGAAACAAGCTGGAGTAGTGCACGATATTAAATCACAGTCAAACAATAAGAAGTGTCATATCCCTACTGTGCATTTCCATAATGGTATCTTGAGCACAGTAGAGATATAATGCTTCTTATTGTTTTACTGTGATTTAATATCATGCACTACTCCAGCTTGTTTCAGTACTTTTTATCGATGTGCATACAATGCATTCTTCATGGACTTACCGGTGTCCTCCTTTGTGTCCCATTCTAGTCTCGCGTGGCCAGACCGCTGTTCCGCGCAGGGGCTTATCGATTGTAGATTATAAGCGCCCGCGCCGAATAGGGTCTGGTACACTTCCAATAGGCCAGTTGTGTTCGCGACCCAGCAAAATGTTGGGTGTAAATTATTTCCATCCACCTATAGGCGCCAGATAGATTTTATTTAAGACTTAGAAATGGAAAGGACTGCCCATGTCTGTGGAAGTTCGTCTATTATAGATGCAGCAATTGAAGATTCCATTCAAGATCTAGGTTTAGACACCATCAAACCCAAGCAGCGCGATGCGATACAAAGCTTCTTGTCTGGAAATGACATGTTGGTTGTTTTGCCGACTGGTTATGGGAAGTCTCTCATATATGCAGTTCTTCCGCTGATTTTTGATAAACTGAGAGGTAAGACTAATCAGTAAGTAATTTGGTTCAGTGGTTTTATTTTACTTACAGGGTGCCAAAAGGAAAGCATTGTTTTAGTTGTAAGCCCTTTGACAGCCCTGATGATGGATCAAAAAAGAATTTTATCTCAGAAAGGCCTATCAGTGGAGTATGTTGGAGAAAAACTCGAAAACATAGATGATGTATTGAAAGGCAAAGTACAGCTTGTGTATATCAGTCCAGAAAGTTTACTGGGCAATGCAAAGATCAGGAAAATGTTGTTGACTTCTGTGTACTCCCAAAACTTAGTAGGATTTGTTGTAGATGAGGCTCACTGTGTGAAGATATGGTAAGCCAGCTCGTAGCCGGGGTGTGGCAACTTCCGAGATATCTGATACAGTTCCACCACATGTTTTTGATTTATAATTTGCTATAGCAGTAATTACAAGGGTGAAAGGGGTGTCAGACCTCTTTAGTGTACCACCTACACTTTTAGGTAGACGTGATTAATTTTAACTACACATTTGTTTTCCAAAATATAGGGGTGACAAGTTTCGGAGGACGTTTGCTGAGATAGGGACAATCCGGAGCTTGATTAATAAGGAAGTAAACATTCTTGCTCTCACAGCCACTGCTACACATGAAACAGTGAAGAGTATCTTTGAACGTTTGTCAATGACTAATGTTACAATGGTCGGACTTCCTCCTGAGAGGCCAAACATCAAGTACTTTGTTGTCCCTATGCCTAAAATGGCTGATCTTTGTTCAATACTAGCTCAGGAGCTTATAAGCATGAAGGTTGACATGCCTAAAACAGTTTTGTTTTGTCAAAGTTTGCCGCAGTGTGGTGATTTCCATGTAAGAATCAAGAGGCTACTAAAACAGAACATTGCTATACCACCAACAGCTCCCAGTATATTTCCTTTTCGAATGCTCAGTCTTTTTACATCGGCATCTAGAACAGTGATACGGGAGAAGACCCTACAAGAATTCTGTAAAGAAAAGACCAACTTAAGGTTGATCATTGCCACTACTGCTTTTGGCTTGGGGGTGGATTGTCGAGATATAACTCGAATCATCAACTGGGGTGCACCCAATTCCTTGGAAGAATTGGTTCAAGAATCTGGTAGAGCTGGACGAGATAGTAGTGAGGCAGAATCCATTTTATACTATGGGAAAGGAGCCATGACACACATTTCAAAGCCCGTTAAGATTTATGGAGAGAATCAATCTCACTGTAGAAGAACGCTCTTGTTCAAAGATTTTCTTTTCAGTGATGTTGACAAACACGATATTGTTGCATGTAGATGTTGTGATTTGTGTGCTCGATTGTGTGTTTGTGCTAAGTGTAAAAACAATAATTAAAATACAATTTTAAAGATCTAAGTTTATAATTTTCTCTTTAAGCCACTCAGTCACTGCTTTCCAATCAAATGTTTGGAATAAAGGACTCCTCTTGTACGATTGGAGATTCTGTTGACTACTTTCACTGAACACATCATCTGACACCAATTGAGATACTATCATAGCCAAATCTTTTTTAAATGCAGGAAATGTGTGATAGTCCTTATTCTTACTAGCATCAGCCTCATCTTCAAAACGACCACACAGCTTATTGATAATGCCCAGTGTACGTCCTACAGTTTGTATGCACTGGGGCTTCAAATTTGAACCCAGGTTCTCCATCATAGACTTCACACGCCCATTTAAATGTTCCATATGTAGATCGCAAGCTATATTGTGTCCAATTCTTCCAACAGTATTGATAGTTCTCCCCCACTTTAGCTCAGTAACCTGTCTAGGTGACATCACCATAGTCTGAGATAATAATTTGAATGCTTCCAAAGCATAATTTCGGCGGCCAGTATGTTTAAATACAGGCATCAGAAACCGCCAATATCTAATAATGCGATCGCCATCACCCTCTTGTACAGCATCATGGAAGCCATGCCACAGCAAGCCTAAACTCATGACATCCAGTGCACAACTGTAGTCAGTTCCTTTGGGTG
Source organism: Dysidea avara (assembly GCF_963678975.1). Classification (NCBI taxonomy): domain Eukaryota; kingdom Metazoa; phylum Porifera; class Demospongiae; order Dictyoceratida; family Dysideidae; genus Dysidea; species Dysidea avara. The sequence goes on along the minus strand of NC_089275.1, from coordinate 43,737,771 downwards.
GTGTTTTTGAGTTGCTTGAGAATAAATTCATCTTGATCCAATTTCGAACTACGCATTTGGCAACATCATTGCAAGTAAAAACTCTGGATGGCTCATCTTTCATAAGCTTTGTGGCACCAGCAACAATGTACCCGTGCAACACAACCATCAAAAAATCTTCTGTTGCCTTCATGCACTTAGAAGGATCACTCTTAACGGCAGTACGGTTGATTAAGTTCCTAAGTTGATACAGCGTGCCTTTATCTTTACTTGACTTCTTGGTGTATAGTCGCTTCCACATTGCCTGTAGTATATTAGTAACACTTGTACTCAAATAATACACCTGTTACCTGTAATAGACACATTCTAGCATGCCAGTCAGCAACAGCAGGAACAAAACCCTCCAATCGATGTAAAGCTGATGTGTCATCATCCCGTAATGTAATGGCACCTCTAGCACGAGCAGCAGTTAACTGATCACCAAAAAGCAAGATCTTGATTAATCTTGAGTCATCAACTGTATAATCTTTTCCCTCTACAGACACTGTCTTGGTTGCAACATGCACTGGAACATAGTTACTCAAATCATCTAACACCTCAGTCATTTCCTTCAGCAGAGCTTCATTCTTCAGAATCACACCAAGTGGTACCTAGATGCAGATAGATATTACATATATCACAAGTATCAGAAAATTTAGATTACGTCGCCTACAGTATATTATATATCTAATACAACAAATCCATGACACATAGCTATCTACTGTACAAATTTTATAGAATCAGTTATATATGAATATACATACCACTTCAGACTTGCAAGCCATTTCCTTAGAAAATGCACTGGGGATATGCCATGTCACCAAACTTTGCTGATCCTTGAATTGCTCCATGCTTTGCACCAAAATCCTACAATAATCAATGTATTACAAAGAGACACTAAGCAGCAGAATACACACCTTGCTACTAGGGTTTCAAATTCACTGAGTAACTTCTCCACATCATCCGAGCTAGGCAAAAAATTATCAGGATATATGTCAATAGAAGAAGGACAATCATCTGATATTTCAGCAGTGTTGACTCTATTCTGCACAGCATATGAATGAAAATAATGCAATGACCGTGTAGTACGGTCATGACGTTGGAACGAAGGCCGTACATTCTTATCTATGTTGTCCCCTACTATGACATATCCATTCACTGGCTGGTTGGCAGAAACAGTTAAGCTGATCTCATCAGGGCTAACTGGTGACTGGATCAACATAGGACTTTGGTGCACTTCTGCTGCCGTGACACCGTTATCATGTCTTGGATGGCAACTCTCATTTATAGCACTCTCAGTATTCGCATCTTGCAAATCATTTAGGTCAAAGTCATCGTCATCATCCAGATCAAATTCATCATCATTGTTGAGATCAAAGTCATCATCAGATAAAAAATCTCCAAATGAAGAGTCACTGCAGCAGCTGCTATCATCATCTTCGTCGCTGTCGTTTCCATCATTTGCCATATCCAAACAAAGTAATGGGTCACTATTGGCCCGTGGCTGGTCATCGGATACCTAAAAGTATTTTAATTTCAATGCTAATAACCATTATTTTTATTTTATTTTATTATAGTGCTAAAAGTCACCTGGTCCTACAGCCTGTTAAAGATGTTAAGACGATAAGGTGTGTTTAAAAAGTTTGAGATTATGAACATGTCTAACCTTAATAGTCATCAATAGCTTGTTCACCCAAGATATCACATCTGCATCATGATTATCAGACAGTTTTCTAACAGTGTTAGCAGTTGCTGTCACTGATACGGTGATCATAAATGGTTGTAAGCATCGAAACACCTGTTACAAATAGTAGAAGAGTCATTAAACAGACAACATTAATACCTGCTTGTGTACTCCATTTGCATATAACATCATTGACACAGCCTTTTGAACTTGGCAAAGTTGCTTGCATTGCATCTTCAATACCATCGAAACTATGAAACAGATAAACTTCTCCTTAGCATTAGGCAGTAGATCATGTAGGAACATCCAAAGTGTAGGAACAGCCTCCTTCAATTCTAAGCCCAATAATTCCCAACTAAACTTTTCAAGTTGTTTTGGAGACTCCCTTAACATTGATTTATGTGTTGGAGAATTCAATACCTTCATCTCTTCACGAGCTTTATTGGCCATTGCTTTTATTGTGCAGTCATGTACTGTAGGTCCTCTGACTCAACAACTTTCTCTGATGTAGCATTGTACGACTTTCTGCTTAGGGATGTTACAATTGGTTTACGCTTTGGTGTAATACGGTGGTTCCTTACGCGGCCATCTCTGCCTTTAATCTTCACCTACAAAATAATGATTTCGATAGATTTTTAAACATGCATAGCTACTCACAGTTACTTCTGGAGTATTGGGTCCTGTGGATACTGTTGATGTGGTGTTCTATTTGACAATTTAGTATAGGAGCATACTGGTACATAAAAATTGCTTACTATGGCTTCATTTTCATCAGCTTCTCTTTCTTGATCAGGTTCCCCTAGTTGGGCAGTCTCAGCAGATCGCTTCTCTCCTGTGTGTGGCCTGGAACAAGACAACTCTGTCTGTGGTGGTGCACTTAAATTAGAAAGAATGTCAGAGGATAGCTGGTTAACTTTCACAACAGCTTTGTTGTAGTTTATCAAGTTTCTCTGACAATGTGCACAGAAGTATGCCTTTTCTTCAGTTAGCTTCTCAAAAGAATTCACTGACAATCCTGGCCATGTGGCAAAAATAAGTCGATTCAAAATCGCCAGCTCATTTGAACAACTGTTTGCCTTTCCATATAACAACTTGCGGTATCTTCGAGAACCGTCAGTGTCACACTGAGGCTGTAAACACAGAGCACAAGACTCCATCTACCTTGAGTCCATCACTCAAATACAGGCGCATATGATCTAAGACCAGCACGAGTTGGTCAACGCCATATTACTGTTAAATAAAGTGCGAACACAACTGGCCTATTGGAAGTGTACCAGACCCTATTCGGCACGGGCGCTTATAATCTACAATCGATAAGCCCCTGCGCGGAACAGCGGTCTGGCCACGCGAGACTAGTCCCATTCATCTTTGCTGACAACAAAAAGTGTCGATTTGGCAGTAGCCCATGATGGTTTCCCTTCGTAATGGAAATTGTCCGTATTTTTCATAGTGGCTATATTGATAGCAGAGGTGCTTTTCAAACAGTTCTTGATTTGTACTGCTGTGTAATGGATTGAACATAGCCCACAACAAAGCGTAATGGATACTTCACTTTTCAGACAATAATTGATATAACTGGGGGGCGCGGCACCATTTCTTTCTTTCGGTATGCGTGGATTGCAGAGGTGCTTTTCAAACAGTTCTTGCATAATGCGTTGAACATAGCTGACAACAAAGCATAATGAATATTTCACTTTTCAGATGATAATTGGGGCGTGCGGCACCATTTTAGATGTGGTATGCATGGGTTCACCAGTCATAATAATTATTTACAAAAAAAGTTAACAAACAAGCACACAGAAAAATTTGGAATTTTCAACTAGAGTAGGGACTATAGCAACGGTATGCCAAAAGGCACCTGTCGGGCTGGAGTGACGTCGAACAGTGAAAAATTAAGCCCGTAGCCTTAGCCGTTATCGAGTTACGCTTGCCTGAAGGCATCAGTCAGTCAGTTACTCAGTCAGTCAGTTAGTAGAAATTCCATTAAATAATTAAAAAAAATTTTTTTCCATAGCAACTTGTTGAAAGCGTTTCGGGTCAATCTGAAAACTTGTTTGGGTTTAGTTTTACTTCTAACCAATACTGCCTCATCGTCGTCAGGGAATATTGAAACTGGTTTTTGGGTGATGTTATCTGTGGGCCACACCTACTCCTTTGTGGTCCCTACTATACAGTACTATCATACTATTGAAACAATTTCTTTACTACCACTTTCATTTAATTTTATTAAGGGCTACAATTCATAGTCAAAAAAATGGATTTAAATCAATCCATTTTTTGATTCAGTTACAAAATTAAGTAAATCATTAAATTAATAAATTTAATAATTTACTTAATTTTGCAAATTAGTTTAATTGTAGAAATTGAAAGAAGTTGGGCTGTAGCTGTAGCCACTTTTCTGCTAGGTTTGCCTGAATGCAGCAGGCAGGCAGGCAGGCAGGCAGGTGGGTGGGTGGGCAGGCAGACAGATGAAAATTCAAATTCTATATCCGGTCATCTGTAATTTATCTTCTTGCTTTAATGCCTCATTTGATGTATTAATTAAAGATGATTTTGTTACGTAAGATGCCTCTAGGATGATATTTAAAGGTGGCATGCGTCATTTTAGGGGTGGTCCCTACTTTATATATGTACTTACCTAACCGCAGGTGAGTGTATATATATTTTAGTGCTGAAATGAATGGCAATATTTAGTATTTGAATAGTTGTGAACAAAACAACTGAATATTCGATTATTCTTTAAGCATGAGTAAATACTGATATCTTTGTTGGGCAGTAAGGTAAAGCCTGATAGCTATTTCTATCTCTTCCAAGATGGAATTTTTCAGTATGAATACTAGTGATGTGCGATATATCGAAAAAATATCGATTTCACAATAATTTTGTCGATATAGTTATCGTATCGATTTTCGATACTACTTTAGCAGATTTCGATATTTATCAAAAGGTAATATTTTGCGATAATTATCGAAATATCGAAGAAAATCTACAGCATCTAGTGTGTGATTGTGCAATCACGTTAGAAATGAAGGTTAGTGCTACACTATCTAGCCACTTTAAAAACTTGTCTACCAGTTTACTAGGCTTATTATTAGTTTTATGCAATAGTTTTAGTGTGTAAATTGTATTTCAAGCATATTTATAAATATCGTCTGCCCACGCAATTACACCACCCACAAAATTTAAAATTATCGAAAATCAAATTTACCCCAATATCGTATCGATATCGTATCGAAATAAAAATCCTGATATCGCACACCACTAATGAATACACCACTTTGTTCACGATCTCATGCTTCTAGGTTGCCTTTATCACAGCTTACGGCAGTGCTAAAGATTATTCGAATAGCATGTTTACAAATCGAATTATGTCATAACCGAATAATCATTTCAGCACTCATCTGTTCCCAGGTAGGTACATACATATATATATATATATATATATATATACTCACTGGTGGTTTGAGGGCTTTGTGCTTAACTATACACCTGGCGACTTGTTTGAAGTTTCATGTGATCATGGTATATATACAGCAACTATACACCTACTGTGTATGTATGCATATTCAGAGTAATATAATGAGGTATCTTGTGTTGTTTGCTCTGCGTGCTTCAAATCTCAGTCATGCTTCTAACTCCCAATCACTATTCTGTAACTCTTCTGACCATTCTGTATTTGGCATAAAATCTGCTCTTTTATAACATAAAGCAACCCCAAATAAATTTCCTGCTTCCCATTCACTGCCCAGATATACGTATTCATAAAATCTATTCTTACCTTGCTGTAGCAGTTGTTTAATGTTCCTGGCCACATCATTGAGTCCAATAAGTGTAAGAGCTTCTATCACTTTATCCCAACTAGCTAGCTCATCAGTTTTCATCCATTTACTAAACATTTTCCTACAACATATTTTGATGTCATTCTTCATATCAGCTGCTTCAATTGTGTCTAGTTCATGTGCATAATCTGGGTCCAGTAACTGTAACCCTAATTCATACCACTGGTTAGAGACAAAGGGTACAACATGATTTACTAAATCTCTCAGTATAGGACGATCACAACCTACAGTATCATAGATAATGTTTATATATGACAGTGTCACACTTACCACTTGCATTGATCCGACTCTCTCCAGAAGTAGCCATTTCTTTGTTATACAGTATGTATGTATGTAGCTCTAAAATTACGCACTGAAACCTTTGTCTATATAGCTACTATGAATAATCTTCACTGAAGCCTTGCGCAGGCCCCTACATACATATAATAGTAATATAGTAAATTTTCTTATTACCCACAGTAGAGATGCAACAATACAGTGTGTAGATGTATCGATATATTGCCTCAGATGTATCACGATACAGCGATATATTGCGCGATACAAAGTGGAGTCTAAGCAATGATATATGTTCTTTTTTGTTTTTTAAGAGAAATAAGTGAACTAAATTTTCTTCGAGAAGCATTACATACTACTCAATTTAACCACAATGTACAATAATTTGATTGTCAGCCATGTTAACAAGCCACGATGTGTCGATATATCACGATACGCGATATATCGAAACAGTTTGACTTTGTGTTGATGCAGCGATATTGTCTTAAAATGATACGATACGCGATATATCGATATATTGTTGCATCTCTAACCCACAGTATACATGCATATTTCTATAATCAAAATGCACACTATAAAAATGACTTGATTTTTGAAAACCATCAATATCTGCACATTCATTTTATTGGTTCTTTGTTGTCTATAGAGACAGAGGAATGGACTGGCTAAGTTTCAGCTTAATAAGTTCAGCAGTGTGGGAAATACAGCATTAGAAATCACCACAGCATAAACAAATGTCTATAACTCAGAAACCCTCTGATCTATGGAGGGATTTTGAACTCCCTATGAAAAGGTGAACATGATGATATCCAGGATTTATCCATTGGAGTGTTCATTCACTAACGAATAAGGTGATAATAACTTGCATAATTTTTTTCTAAAAACTTTAATTTTTACCCATTGTTTTTAAACGTTTTATTACAAAAGTACTATTGTGCATATACCAACGGTTTTCCCAGATTCTGTCACATATGTAATGACAATCAGCTACTGTAATAGCAAGCGTAAACATTATACATTATATCATATTATGAACTCTGGGTAGTACAGTACTAGTGGAACCTCAGTTCTCTGAACTAAGGGTATCCTAACTTCAGTAATCAAAATGATAGTAGTACTGTGTCCCCTTCGCTGTAAAAAAAAAGGCACATCCAAGAAACTACAAGTAAAGTAACTGTAACCCAATATAAAAACAGCTCAGTTGTAGAAAAAAGTCAAATTAAGGGTGCGACCAAGAGTGAATGTTGATACAACAGACAATATGCATACCGAAAACATTCTAATAAGCACGTGATCTTTTGACGGTGAATTAAGTGCGAATTGATTCATAGCGTGGCAGTATCAGCGATTCTTACAGAGCGGTGACTTCTTCTACCCAGGAGATAGTATAACTGGCGAGCGAAAGGTTTCCCGTAGCATTAGTGGTGAGTTATAGTCCTAGCGAAGTTATCAGCGTTTCTTACGGAGAGGTGATTTCTTCTATCTAGGAGGTAACACACCTGGCGAGAGAAAGCCTGCCTGTAGCATTAGTGGTGAGTTATAGTCTGAGCCGCATTAGCTACCCATACTTATGTATGGGATTTTCACAAAATTTCGGTAGTCGTTCACCGTCAACTTTTTTTGGAAAGCGTCGCCGCACTACTGTAATTGATCATTTTTCTTTCGAATAATATAGCATGCATATTGTCTACTGATTGCATTCATTCAGCATTCCCTATTATGGCATCCTCATGTAGGTAACTCAATTTGCTGGTACATACAATTTAGCCGCCTATTTCAACAGTCAGTGTAGAGCAATAAGAGGTCGGGAAAGGCATTTTTTGCTCATGTGCATAGATATTATATTCTACGTACCCGTAGAATATAATATCTATGACATGTACATCCCAGGGAAATACCCTCATTGTCTCAGTCTCGCAAAGTTTCTTCTATGATCCGAACAAAGGGATCTGGCAACGCGTGAGTACTCACCCAGCCCATCTCGATAGTGTGTCTTTCCCTCGTTCCCCATCGGCTTTAATAGTTTTATCATAGATAACATACCCTATGGTTTTATCATAGATAATGTATGTTACATGGATTGGAAACGCCCGTATTATTTACATAGTGACGTCAAGGGCTATCCTCGTTTCGCTGCGCGTAAACTTCATGGCCTCGACAGGTGGAAGATTTCGCTGTTCTCGTAACCAGCAAATTAGTGTTTGTTGTTTACAGCTGGGTTAGTTACCACCTACACTATATGGAGGCTGGACTGGGTAGGGCCGCTGGAGAGTAGTAACAACAGCATAAGAAAATTCAGGTTCAAAGGTGAATATGGTGTTTCAAAACGGTTGTGCAAATTTCCTGAAGAAACAGCAAGTGTAGTATTGTTTCTTTGCTGCTGTTTACACCACTTGTAGCAGGTAGAGTGTAGTAGACTAGTTAGATATTCACTGCTTCGCTGTATATTTCCACTGCTTCGATAAAACTTCAGAAAACAGGCACTACTTTGTGCTATTGTTTAGCTCAAGCTGAGCAGTACTGTAGCATAAAATTTATTTCAATGTATCACACATTTCTTTGGTTGTGTAAATGCGGTGACGAGAAGTTGGCTAATAGCACTGCTGCTGAATTATTAGCTGGTGCGTACCTGCCATTGTCACCTGTCGCAAACAATATTTCTCCCAGTGCCCACAGACACGCTGTGTTCTTGTTCAGTACACAACGCAACACAATAAGCAATGTAAAAGGAATGTCCACGCCTTCAAACTGGCCTTCAAACAAGCGAGAGAAAGCCAAACAGTCACTCAACAAATTTCCCAATGTATTGGCGCACCGTAACTAGGATAGGAAAATAATTTAACGGGTGTTTCCAATCCATTAGGAACGCATACATTATCTATGGTTTTATATAGCGCATGTACAAGACGTACCTCGTTTTTCAATCAGAAAACTACCTGTGTCAGAAGCTCGGTCAGAAGGAAGTTCCACTGGCAAAAACGATCATCGGATGCCACATCTACCTCCATGTAAAAAAATCCGAGAAAAATCGCAACACGCCGACTTTAACCGTAAATTGATGTCTAGCTCCGGATATTTAGTTGTCGACAATGCGTCTGTTGGTCATCCAGAGTTTAACTAACAATGAAGTGAGTGAGGTAATGTTTTGCGCAAACCGTATGGGCCAATTATTAATGAGAGTAACATGATTGTTAACTTAGGTAGCTGGTGTGTATTATTTAGAATTTGATTATTTAGCGCTTAGTAGGACACAAAGTAACAAACATATTAGTGCATAAGGGCCATATATAGGAATTTGTATTTTGTCTAGATGCAACTCTATAGGGTCTATATTACTTTATGGTCATTGAATAAAGTACTTAATTTTGATATCTTGATTCACTGTTAATTAATCACTTGGTTGCTTGTTCAGTTTTGATCCCGAGCATAAATAGTTCTACAAAAGTATTGGTAGCCTTATATTAGAGTACTGGATACAGGGTGAATACCGGAGCGTATGTATGCATGCGTGCTTACGTGTTACTGTAATTGCACATGTATGATTCTTTACCCTGTGCATGTAGTACATGTACAAATGTGTGTAATTGTTGCAGTGGTGTTGATGTGTGTGGAAATAAGTGAACTCTGTGCCACATACCACAGCCGGTAAACGTTATTTCATTTTCAGTTACAATGAATATTCACCACACACATAGTGTACATGTGTAGTTACAGTAATACAATTATACATTATATGTACCCCCAGTTGTAAGTGTTGATGTCTGAGGAGGTAGCTAGTCGGTTGTTACAAGTGACAGTGGCTCAGCTGCTGGTACCGATTGGCTGGAGTAGTGTCACTAACACATCACTGCAAGTGTTGGGAGATGTTGTAAAGAGATACATTGAGGGTCTTGGAAGGACCACCAGTGGATATGCTGAACATGGTAAAGTGTGTTTGTAATGTAATGGGTGTTTTGGTGCATGTGTGCTGTGTATTTGTGCGCATCTGTGTGTGTGTTTGCGTGCATATGTGAGTGTGTGTGTCTGTGTGTGCGTGTTGTTCTATAGCTGGTATGTAAACATTTAACCATCCACAATATTGTGTGTGCACTAATAGCCAACAGGCAAATATCTAACCTTGATGATTTGGCGATGGTATTTGACCACTACAATATTAACATGGCCTCAATGCAAGATTTTCTCAGTGAAGTTGACCATGTACCATTCCCTCATGATGTACCCCAGTTCCCTATCAGATGTTGCAATAACAAACATTTACATGAATCAGCCACACCCATCACATCAGTGCAGGGTAGCAGTACTCTGATTGGTGATAATTATTATGATGATGAAGATGACGAGGAGGCTTGGTCCCCACTTATTCCATCCTACTTGCCACCCCTTCCAACCAAAGAGACAGAAAAGGGTGAGCCTTGTACTTTCATATTCTAATGCAGCATTCTGTGGATCCTGTAATAATAAGTTTAGTATGCAAATAATACGCAAGAATTATTATCATACAGTAATGTAGTACTGTAGGGATCTTGATCTGGCTAAAAATGTTATCCTAAAACCAGACTCAGTTTTTTCTTCATATATATGTAGTAGCTTAACAGGTAGAGTCAAAGCCTAAAATTCCTGCAGAGCGATCCAAACCCTTCCAACAAGTTTGTGAAAATTTTATTTACTGCTGACTGACTAGCTGACTGACTAGCTGACTGACTGCTGCCTCCATCCAAGCATGTAGTTCGACTATGGTTAAGGCCATGGGCTTGATTTCTTCACTGATTAATATTTCTCCAGCCTGAGACATGCCTTTTTGCCAACCTCAGCACCTGCAAAGTGAAATAGTAGCTGTGTACTGCTCCATTTAGTCTCCAGCTTTGCAACTGGCATGCTGAAAGACTACAAAATCGGGTTAGTTTAAGCCATCTGTGCTTAATGTTGGATTTGATGTTAGATGACTATTCCATAAAGGTGATTTTCGTCACGTATGATGTTTCTATAATGATTTTAACAGCAGTATTTTGGTGGGTGGCATTCATTTTAGGAGGGACCCGTACTTCCATCTGTCTGATACATCATCAGATTCCCTTAGTAAGAAATTTTTGTTTTTCGTGTTGGTACCATAAAGGGTGTTTGAGTTTTGGGTGCATGTTTACGATGTGATAGAAATTAAGTCATTTCTTTATTGGAATGGCCTTCTTTTTTGCATATGGAGGAATGTAGGATGGATTTGCCAGTTCATAATGAATATTATGCGTCTTTGTGGCTTTGTTTCAGTTCGTGAGTTATGATTGGTTACTAAAATGCCTGTAATTTTATTTTGCTGTATGAAATCGAAGTTCTTGCTGTTCCAAATATCTAGCACTATAACTGTTAACAAGAGTTGATATTATTAACTCTTGCTATTAACAAGAGTTAATAATAGTGGTAAAAAATCCCAAATATATCATTCATGTACAAAGTAGCCAAGGAATTTTTGAATCAAGGAATTTTGTTGTAAAGGTGGCCAGATAGTGGTGAGAGCTGGTATAACTGGGACCTCATTGTAAAGGACCCTGACACTGTATGTTTAAAAGATGGTTTCTGAAGTCCACTGTAATGCTTATCGAATAATTTGTAAACCTCCTTGATAGATGAAGAGGATGATAAAGAAAGTGGTATTCATGTTTCTGACACTGAAGACATGGAGGTGGGTGCTGAGGCTATCACACCAGGGGATGGACTGGTTGCTAAGGGGTTGTCAGGGATGGCTAGCTGTGGACGGAGGGGAAGAACATTTTCCACTGGTGAGGATTGTGATCATTTAGTGTTTATGGTCTGACCAGCTTGTGGGTGGCCTATGTTTTGTGACCAGCATGTATAATGTGACACAACCATCAGTTTTGTGTTAGAAATTTTGAATGGTAAAATGATTGTTCTATTAGAGTATTTGGGTTCCTCCTAAAATTAGTTTCCACAAACAAAATTCAGTGATGCAGACTTTTCAGGGTGGAACTTGCATAATACAAATGACACCAAGTATACTCGTTTTATGTACTTACAGATACTTTAAGATCTTTCCTAGCACACAAGTTACATAAAGTTTCTTCTTTTTAAAAGTATCTAAATTATGTTGGTGACCTTATGTTTGAGTGTCCACATTTCATGTTTCTGTTAATATAGTTATACATTGTTACTCTACTCTACAGATTCAGATATATCTAGTGAACACGATGATCAAGCTATGTCTCGTGTACCTGATGATGTTACTATGCAGCACAGCACTGCTGCTATGTCAACTAGAGTGGTCCCCCACCGAATAAACCCTAACAGATCATCCGGGACGGTTTCACCAGTTACGCCACATGAAGAAGACCCCTCCAGAACTAAAATACAACTTGATGATTCATCACCGGAAAGTGACATAGACGTTGATGTTGAGAGTCAGCCACCTCCTGTAACTGTCAAGAAGAAGAAGGACACCTTGACTCTTGAGTTGTCTCCACGAGAGTCTGACAGTGACTCTGAAAAGAAGAGCTCTAAGAAACAGAAGTCATCAACTACACCTCCTTCCAATAGAGTTACTAAATCAGAAACTAAGGAGATAAATTTTGGTTCTAATAAGCCGACAGTGTCTTCACAGTTGCTGACAAGATTTACACTAGCTAAGGAGACCTCCCAAGAACCAGTAGAAGCAGCTCCTGCTACAAAGGCTGTCTCACCAGACATTGGCCGTCTTCCTGAGCCCCTGCCTCCACTGAAGTTGAAACCTGAGGCACGTGAAGCAAAGGTGTCTTTATCTTCTTTGAGTCCTCTCAGTTCCGATATTAGTTCACCACGTTCACCACCGTTTGGCAGCAAAAGCATGCAACTAAATGTGGAGAAGTTAGCATTAGAGTCACCCACTCAGCGTAGCTACAAGCTAGACAGTCTTGCAGTGTCTCCCATAGCTACAGCTTCTACTAAGTACCTGTTTCCACCACCACCACCTTTAGCTACAGCTTCAAAAGATGACTCTGCTCCTTTGTTGTCTCCCACAATTACAACTAACAGTGAAGGGGAGGATAGTGATAATCTCAGTGTACCTCCAGCTACACCAGAAAAACAAGAGGAACCTGTTGAACCTGCTGCTACTAAAAGTATCAAGAACATGTCTCCTACTATAAGCAGTAGGCCAGTTAAAGAATTATCAAAGCCTACAAACGTGACAGTTAAGGAAAGTGGTCTCATTGTAAGCATTGATAGGAAATATATTACACTACCACAAGCTCGTGGCAGCAGTAAGTCACGTAAGAAGAAGCAAAAATCCACAACTAAAGGTTCTGGACCACCGAAATATCTTGTAGTTTCAATACCTAAGAAACACTATTTCCATGCGTTGACTTCACGACAGAAGTCAAAACTGTCACAACCCATTACTCCTGCTACTGTTGCTGCTGTAGTCTCAACAAAACAAGAGCATAAGACTAAGGTGGGTATTGTTAAAGGACATCTTGGAACCAACTAAAATTATCCTGATTATAAAGGTCTGTTAAGGTAATAAGAAACATTTTGGGGCCTCAACTAAATGTCTAGGTGTCCTCAAGTATCCACATTGCCAGGTTTTACTGTGGCAAGAATAAAGAATCTATTTTTACGTTAATTTGTTGTTTTTGTTGTGTTTGTATAGACTAAAGCTGTTGATGTTGAAGAGAAGGTACAGCTACTCCCAACACCAATGAGTATTGACACTACTCCACAGCCGGTGGTTACTCCAGTGCAGGCACCTCCACAATCACTGAAGTTACGCTTCAGGCTGAACTCTGATGTTGTTGGGGAGTCAAGCATCACTCCAAGAAGCGTTTCCAGGGAAGGCACACCCCAGCCCATGGACTGGTCATCAGGGGGACATACATCATCACATAAGAAGAAAAAGAAACACAAAAAAGAAAAGAAGAAAAAGAAAAAGCACCATGATGAGTAAGTTGTGTTTTATAATCTGTTCTAGTTCACCTGGGGCCTACAAGAAATTCCCAAAAAATTATTGGAACGCACTACTTTTCATGGTGACAACATGTTTAGGACATGCTCCTATCCACCTTCACCCAATACTCAAAGTACACATGGAATTTTATTTAAAGCCTCACAATAAAGTTGCTCATATCTTTTTGAGAACAGTTTCTGGCATACAGTAATATAGTATTTCAATCATGTATGTAGTATTGACAGTGTTGGGAGTAGCGCGTTACGTAATATTATTACTTTTGTGGTAACTAAGTAATATAACGAAATACGCTATAAAAACAGGTACTATAACTCAAGTTACTTTACTTACAAATGTAACGCGTTACCTAAGTAATATAGTTACTGTAACGAGTCTAATATTACATAATATTATTACTACAAAAATAACGAAGTTACTAATCTCGTTAGTTATCCTCTGAGTAACGCCTAGCCACAACGAAGTAACGAAGCCTACTGAATGAAGCTTATTCACCAGCTTCTTACTTATAACCAAGATTTGCACATTGTCCAACACGCAATTATGTCACGTGATAAGGTGGTAGTTTCACACGTGACAGCTTAAGGCTGTGGACACAAAGTAATATAATGTGTAATATCTGTACTTTATTTTATGGGTAATATGTAACTGTACCTAAATAGTTCAGTTGCAAGTAATATGTAATATGTAACTAGTTACTTTTACAAAGTAACTTGTCCAACACTGAGTATTAATACATTAAACCACAATGACATTAACAGTGTTTGTCCACCATTCTAGTGACAGCTCATCCGATAGTGAAGGAATTTACTCTGAAGGAAATGGCACCAGAGAAACTCAGACTACCGTAAATAAAGGTTTCATGTAAGCAACATTGTGTATTGCCTGGAGCACTTTTTTACATGTGTACTGTTTATGTAGGGTGCCACCTGTACAAACTACTGTGTTGCCATACCATCCAATTTTCCCTCCTGTGGCCTACCCTCAGGCCATATGTCCAGTGTGTAAATTTCCTGATGATGGTAGACCAATGATTGCTTGTGATCTGTGTGATAGATGGTTCCACTGGTATGTGTGTTTGTATTAAGTGTGTTATACATGAATAATGATAGCGTCCTTGTCCCTGACCTTGGGGTGGGACCGGGCAGGGTCAAGAAGTTTGGCCTTGCAAGCCAACAAAATGGGTATACACCATGCTTTTCAAAACAGGCTGGACAAAGTTGTTTACCCAGGACCTGGCTATTTGTCTGTGACTCATCCACACTCATCTGTTGCTTGGCCTAAACTGGCTTTCATGACTTAACTACAAATGTGTTACTCAGTATCCCTGGCTAAATAGGTGGATACTGTATGTGCTTCACTTGGAGGGTTGGGGTGGGGATGAGGATCTCCAAACTGGTGGTATACCGTATTGTAGATATTTCTACTAGTACAAATTATCACAATTGGGATATTTTACAAGCCTTAGAAATTTGTATCTACAGTATGGTTATTATCCTGAATGCAAGAGTAATGCAGACACCAGCGGGACCAAAGTTATCAAATTGAATAGTCAACCACTCCACTTATACTGTAGTGGCCACGCCCTTAAGTGAATGAGAACAGGCATAACCGGTCTCTCGCGTGCTATCGTGCAGTTGGATGATGCAATTGAGTACTTTCTGAATGTCAATAACAAGCATTGTAGACAATTCTTTGAAGTGATGATGGCACTACTAATGAAGAGAAACAGTAAGGAGAAGGATTATATAGGTTGGAGTAGCATGTTGCTACTTTTTTATGCCTCGAAACAGTGTTGTTGTGTTATTATAAACAGTTCTAGCCTGTAAAGTAATGAAATTTCACGTTTGGTTTCACTTAGGCCGATTTTTGCACTTTGAAGTTATTTGTGGTTGCTGTCGTGTAAACAGCAACTTGATAATCAAATCCCTTGTTCTATAGCGAGTAAATTGATAGTTTTATAGGATTATATGGTATGGTGTGTAAGTTATAGCATTTTAGAAGCAGTCGATTTGAGGCGTGTACAAATTTGGTGGTGAGGGGGTTAAAAGCACAGTGTTAGTTCTATCAGGTCTACCTGTATGACACAAAAGTACATATTATATCAACTATGTTCTACACAGGGCTTGTGTCAACATAGTCAGTGAACCATCAGATGGAGACTGGTTTTGTCCCGAGTGTAACCGTGACCAATTGAACAGCTCAAGCAAACGCAAGGAACACAAACACAAGAAGAAAAAGAAACACTTCCATGACTAGAACGCACACACACACACACACACGCACACAGATGAATTCTGAATAATGATATGCACTGTATTTTGTCTCATGCACTGTATTTTGTCTCATGCAATGTTTTCATGTCTTTCCTACTAATGTGCTTTACTGTGCCAATAATACAGCCTAAAATAATGTTACAAAGATTATGCTATTTTGGAAGTGCAAGGTAGTTAGTTACATGTAGTTCTGTCCTCTGTGTAAATGGATGCTGAAGTAACATAGAACAGATGACACTAGCAAGTACCGTACCTCGTATCCTTGCAGCTTGTATAATCCCTGTGAAGCATGCAGCTATTTAAATGTTTCTACTGTAATTTGTGACTGGATTTGTGAAAAGGTACCTTTTTCACACACAAAATTTGACCGTTTTTTGAACTTTGAAGTGTCATAACATTTTTGTCATGGCTTATAATTGCCTGGATTTTTTTATGAGTATCTGGCTGCATTTTGAAACCAAGGACTCAAGGGTTACATCATTTTGTTTGTTGGTATGTAAAATGTGTGGAAAAGGTACCTTTTCGCAAATCCAGTCACATTTGCTTTTTTCATTGTAAAATAATTTTTGTATGCAAGATTTGTCCAAAAATTTCTTGCATGAAAATTTTTATACAAGATCGAACTACTCTAATAGAGCAGTCATTTACGTAAATCATACAAAAATATTTTTGCACGAAAATAAAGCGAATTACGGTATATATAAATGCATCAATAGTATTATGTGGTTACAAAAATGATAACAGTAATACCAGAAGAATTGAAAAAATCTGATACAAATTACCGATAAAAAATTCAGATAGATGTGTACATGATAAAAATAGAATATATTAATTTTCATATTGTGTTGTGGGTTCCACTTGTACAATTCCTTGACCAGCAGGATATACATGACTTAGTTTGAAGATGTACTTGTAGATGATGACCCTACAAGTGTGTACATGTTAGTATTACTAGTTGTAGAACTTGTATAGCATGAATGTGACATTTGGTAGGCCAACTGAAAGCGTCCCGAAAGTCAGTCATAGTGTATGTAGTGCTGTGATAAAAAAATAATATCAAACAGTCAACGGCACAGTGGAATTAGGAGCTCCAGGGTGCTGAAGCACCAATCCCCCCTCCATTATTTACATGTGATAGTTAGAACATTTCTACAGGTGCAAATTGCATGGCAATCAAAAGTAGAGCTAATTTACAAGAGAGGTCTTATAGAAATTAAATTGAGACTGATAAAAAATTGAAATATTCTAATGGAACAGTCAGCTAATCTTATAGGACATCCACTCTTCTGAACTATAAGGAACAAATGTATGATGAAGTTAAACCTCTTCTTCTCACCTGTGCACTACCATCCCACAAAAGTCCTTTGAAGTTTATACCTACCACTTTTGTACTGAATTGTTCTTGAAGCTTTTCTAAAAAAATTACATTTGGTATGTGGTGGGTATTTTCAATTGGAACTACAATTTGATTCTAGTGAATTTCAAGCATCATTAAAGTATCACCTCTAGAGGGTACTTGATCAAGCTCCACAATTTTCCTACTGCAATAGGTTTAGCACAAACAAATTTGACCACTGTATATATCTCTTGTACTTGTATATTGCATTTTAAATTCCAAACTTCCAATGGAAATGCTTTAAAATAACCACAGCAAATTCTCAACCATACATGACACTGAAGGAGCATTGTTCTTAAGTAAAAATATACTTTGATAGGAGTTACAAACAGTGTGTTAGTGATGGGGTTGTTCTATTGGGGTAGTGATTGTTGTATTAGAGTATTACAGAGTCATTGATGGACCCACAAAGAAGGCTGCAAAAAGCCTGTGTAGCAGGAAGTCAGAATCATGTTACTGAAACTGTTGAATGTAGAAAAAATCCTAGTGACTTGATCCACAGACAGTTTGCAGTCTAGGCAAGTTCCTGAGGAGTCGCACAACCTGGGATCCAGGATCTTCTCTGCGTTCAACCTGTACTTAAAACACCATGACTTCTCATGTTTTCATTAGGGGTTGACTATTAGTCGCTATCCCACTTGGGACCTGCAGAGAAGGTTACTGAAAGCCAGTGTAGCAGGGAGTCCCACTTGGGACCTGCAGAGAAGATTACTGAAAGCCTCATACGTAGCAGGGTCAGAAACATGATACTAAAACTGTTGAATGCAGAAAATATCACAGACCAGCTGCAGGTCCACAGATAGTCATTTGTCTATTAATATTCACAAGTTGAGATACACACAAACATGTTGTTCATGTGTATACACTCACCCTGCCACTAGTCCAGCTATAACTAGTATCAGCAGTGATGTTATAACTCCCGTTATCACTCCAACAATCACTCCCACCACTATGGAGTTATCATCATCATCATCATCAATGTTGGCATTATTGTTCGTGCTGTCTTGAGGAGTTTGTGAAGGTGTGATGATCGAAGATGTTAACACCATGATGGTTGTGGCTGTAGTACTTGCACTACTTGGCACAGTAGCATCACTGGGACCTACACATGTGCATGTTATTATAGTCTATTGTACGTCTAGTGCAATAGGATGTATTGATTTAAAAAAAAAATGTTTTGATGAAATTAGTGCAGTGCAAATTTGGCCGCCTCTCTAATAAGACCACCTCATTATAGTGACCATATTGTGCACAGTTCAGTATTGTATTGCAGGTCCGTAACTGCATTTGCACACATACATCATTGAAGTGTGGGTAATAATACTATAGTGAGAAACTGTATAGTGGAATGGACATCCATTGTGACCAATTGTAGGCAAAGGAAACATAAAGTCCAATAATAAATACATACACATTGTTATACATACATATATACACAGGATGGATACAAATGTTACAGCAACATCACTACAAAAGCCAACAACATTATAAGTAACAGTAAATCGTAAGTGAATGTTGGCCTGTCCCCATTGCCACCATTTCCATTGTTGTTGTTGTTGTTGTTTATGTTGTTGTTCATGTTAACGTTGTTATTGTTGTTGTCGTCCCCACTACCTGTAGTACTGCTACCTGGGGGTGGGGAAACATGTGAAAGTTAATCATGGATTTTTCTATCAGTGCCTGCCTCTTCGCATTATAGAGGAAGGGTTTGGTGACTGTACTCATGCTACTACCAGTGGTAGGGCCAATCAAATTGCAGCATCCAGTTTAAATAAGTATTTGTGACATAAACTGTGTAGTTTGCACCATGAATAACACAATAACCATGGCAACCAAATTCAGAATAGTTGGAAAGCAGCTGATACTTTCCGAACAAGAGTCTGAGGTACATCCCCTGTAAAAACTTTGTGAAATATAAAGTTTCATGCTTTCTTTGCCAGTTACAACAGCCAGAATAGAAAATTTTTTATATCATGCATAATTTGAAACCAAATTTGCATTCCAGTCACACAAGTACTATATGCTACAGTCACCAGAACCTTACTCTATGTGAAGGGGAAGGTGTTGCCAGACTAGGTGTGTGTGTTTGAACACATCCACCTTTTACTTAGCAGCCATCTAATAAGCCCCAAACACACCTGAGGTATACTTTGCAACCTTATCAACAGGACGACCTCTTTATTAAAATGTGTGTTCCCATGCAAGGGTTTTGTCAGTAATGTAGTCCACAAGTGATTAAAATGGCCAAATTTCCTGCCGACTTTTAGCCTAAAACTGGTGATAAAGAACCTCTATAGTTTTTCTCCAATTCTGAGAAGTGGTGTTGTTTAGCTCACTTCTCTGTTTCCATATACTGTAATTGCATGGTCATTATTGGCTTAACAGTAACGTTTGTTTGAAACTATTGCAAATGCTGTAACAAAGCTTCTTACAGTCTAAAAGGCTTCTGAGAGTAACTAATCCAACCTTGTTTAAGTAATATTTAATTGCAGACCAGTAAACCGCTAAAGTATATAGTGATTTACCTTTTAACCATAGACACGACAATGTTACCAGGATTGGAAATGGTAGCGGATGCATGTGGATATGTGTTTTAGTTACTTTTGGCACCTCTTAAGAATGGGGTGGCACCCTTCATCTGTTTTTTTTTGGGGGGGGTGGGGGGTACCCTATAACTTCTAATTCATTCTTAAATTTTATTCACTGCTAAATTTTGAAGTGTATGATGTTGAGTTTTTTCCCCAAAGTCTTTAGTATAACTTCTGCACGCCCAAAGTGTATGATTAAACAAACAATTAATAACGTGCCACTCACCTTCCAGCTGCAGTTCTATTGGATAATGATCACTGACATCAATAGCCTAACAAAAGGAACAAACTAGTGTAAATAGTGGACGTTAAGTTGGGTCCTGGGCCAACTATATATCAAAGATACTCAAGCCAAGTCAAAATGATATATTTTAAACTGTTTTCTACAAGGTAGACAGTTATATTTGTATCCCTAATTATGCACATATATTTTTTACCTCTGCCCATGTGAGGTTGAATTCACGGTCAAATAAATAAATCAAGACGCTCCCCGGGATTAGGGAGTTATTAACAAGACGAGTGACAACAAACCTATTGAAATCACACAAAACTAGATAAATACTATACACACATATGCAGTAACACAAATATTATGCATATTAAAATTCACAGAGTAAATTTTGAAGCCAATGCAGCAAATGACAACAGATAACATCAATGAGATACAGTCTACAGATTTGGAAATCAAAATGGACAGAGGTACAAACTTTCATTATAGGAAAATTCTCGCATTTGCATCCATCCTTTCTATGATTCTCTATAAACAACTAAAAATATTTGTGCACACACAGAGTCTGACATCCACATGCCTCTTTATTGTGTAAATCAAGACACTGATTAGTCAAATCCATAGATAACATAATTATACCAAGGTCATACACACATGTGCACACACACTTGCGTGTGCACACACGCACGCACGTGCACGCATACACACATGCATGCACACAGCGCGCACATACACGGACACACCCCCTGTAAACGTATAGTACTGTGCATTTTGGGAGAGCCACTTCAGCTTGATTACTTGCTTTAGCGAAATCATTAGCAGTATAGGATCAGTAAATCAACACAAATAGTGTAGAAATAACAGCAATGTTAGTAAGGGGCATGTACGATCTCGGTTTAGTTCATTTGTGCTTGGTGAAATATTTGCTAGCGTTACTTGCTAAATATAAGGCTCGTCCTAAGAGTTTACAATGATATTTTAGCTTGATTTCTTCACTATTGAAATTAGTTCTTCAATCTACAAAAAAGTGGATTGGTTGGGCTGTGAAACAGTAGATGTGGCCTAGGTGCTAAATACACAATCTATAGCATTCATCACAGGCTTATTAGATGAGTTATACATTCCAACACAACTGTGCAGCTATTGAAAGCAGCATACGTACCTATCATAAGCACAGGAACTATTGGCTGTAGTAGTATCATCATCTTTACTGATCAACCACAGGAACCGACTGTCAGTAGTGAAGCTTAGATCATTATATCTTGCGTTGGACAAGTAGGAACAGTCAGCATTCATGTCCCCCATAATGATTATGTGTGATGTGTTGTATCTGCTCTCAGCTTCTTCATATACTGGAACTAGTCCATTGATCTCGTCTTCAGCATCAGATGGCCGAACATGGATACCAATTAAGACCAAGTCAGCAACAGCTACAAAAAAACAATAATAATAATTACAGTACTAGTATAACACAAAAGTTTAATGGAGGAAAATATATAATATTACAATATTGAAGCATTTAAAATTTTACTTGTCAAAATGCTGTGTTGTCTGATTCATCAAAAATTTCTGATGTCATTTTTACACTATGTATGAGATAGCCCTAACAATAAGTTCTACAGTACCTATAAGGTACAGTGTATGGATACAAGCTGCTGTCATTATTCAACCAACTGCAGCAAGCCGTCATCTGGGACCATTTCTGTGTTACAGTCTATTTACTTAAGCTGCTTGCTCACAGCTTTCTAATTGTTCTGTACAATACACGAGAGTCATTCTAAAATAACAAGCAGGCCTTCCTATCATTAATATAGTACAATATATTAGTGCTAAAAGGTCTCTCAATAAGAACAGTGTAATGCAGCGTAGTAGCATAAGTGATATTAACAGGTCTTACAGTCTCCTACATACGTGTTGCTGTCAGATCTCTTACAAGCACCACAAATGGTTCTCGTTCAAACACGTCATCATTATCAGGGTGAGTGTAATTGTCCAATATCTGAACAGTTTCATTCCTACACAACACAACATATGCAAACACATCACACAATGGACATCACTCACCTGTAGATGTACGCATATTGCTCTTTACTACTAGACCTGCCCAGTCTAGGTCCCACCACTATGTTGTAAGTGTAGAACTGCTCTTCACTAAACATGAAATAGACAATAAGACCATGGCAAAATTCTAGGATTCCAAGTACAGGGATGGTCGGGACCAACCACCACTCAAATAAAATAGCCAGCCACCACTACCGCTCACCAACCACTATATTTACACATTTATCAAATTAAGGCCCCACACATTTTATCGTACAGTTTTGGACTCCACCACTATTCTAAACCTGGGAACATCCCTGCAAGTATACTACTAACACATAGCTATAACTGCCTAAATTAAATTACACGTGCATAGTTGAACACAATTTTTACATACTCAGTAAACACCATGCAGGGTCATAAATCTTCAAATTGAAAATATACTGTGTGTAGCTCTAGTATGTTTTTGATAGCTAACACTGTTATGATATCAGCATCCCGACAGGATGTATAGTATTCAACAACAATGGCCTGAGAAAGTGACATACAGTACAAGCTCAATACATTTGAATGTATTCTATACCTTTCAACATAGAAATTAGCATACACAAGTTTCAAATATATGCTGCCATTGGCTGCTATGTCTGAAGGTCGGCACCAACTTACAGAGCATCAATGGTAAGACTTGCATTTCAACACCTAATCAATCATTAGAAGCTTGGTTTTTATCTTGATCGCATGATTCCAGCTAAAAATCATTTTGACAACAATGTTTAAAAGACTGTCCCCACCATTATCCTTGGCACTATATAGTGCTAGCTGTCAAGTGTTCACCCAGAAATTACAGCAACTGAAACCTTAAAAGCAGTGCTTTGATTGTCTGACGCAGTGTTTTGATCCCAGTTGATTGTGTTTTGATCCCAGGATCAAGCACTGCCACTAGTGACAATTGATCCTTGTACCTCACAGATATATTCCATGACACATTGGTACGTATAGTATATGACTCTATGTACACACAACAGGCCACAATATCTCACTTGTTGACCACTGTTAAGAGATCGTGAATGATCGTCTCTGACACATCCCTTATTTCTTGCAGTAGTATGATGTCATATCGTCTAACAATCTGTAACATATCAAAGCATAGTTGCTACATCTGCACAGGCAGCATTCCAAACAGGTAATAGGCCATTACCACACTTCCACATTTGAGATGTACCGTATATGTAAAAGATTTTGAGGTAGAAAAGGTTCATAGATAACGATTTCTTTTTGTGTAGCATCAACTATATGTCTTCAGTTTTGTATAAGCTTTTAATACATCTGTTTAGCATTTTTTTTTTTTTTGTTTGTTTTTTATTCAGTGTACATGTGTGTGTGTTGTTTTGTATGTGCTTTTTGTGAAGGGGAGCACGTTTACAGGCTTAGCCTTTTGTGTACCCTTGTCTTTTGACAAAAATGGATAATCTAATCTAATCTAATCTAACTTTTCAGCTATGACACCTTCCCTTCACTGCTTATAGCCATATTAGCTATGACAACTCAGTTCCTATATAGCTACATTTCCCCCTCTGAATCGTCAAGTGAAAAAAAAAGGAAGAAACAAGAAAGTGCTAAACATAATAATGACAGAAAAAAAAAAAAAAATTATCGCCCGATAAGGGACTCGAACCCTTGGCCCTCAGATTAAAAGTCTGATGCTCTACCGACTGAGCTAACCGGGCTTTGTCATCAGTAACTGCAAATATTTACATTCTATATACATTACAAGCACAAATATGTCAAGATCGCACGAGTTCAGCACTCGATCCTGATACAAGATATTAAAGAGGATATATTATAGTCGCAGCACCAACTGAAATGTCTCGCGACAAGCCGTCTTCCCCGGAGCCGAATGTAAGTTACTACCACCAAGTAGCCGTATCCCTTCGATACAGTCACTTATCCTCGCACTTACCTTGCTGATAATGGAGACCACTTCGCTTTCTGAGAACTTTGATTGTCCGAATATGTGCAAATTGAATGCTCCTATGTGAAGTGGCGTTGTTGACACTTGAATAGCAAACGACAGGAATATTCCAAGTACTGTCAACTGCTTTGCAACCTTCATCCTGACCAAATCCTGACTAAATCATGTCACGACCTTTTCTCTTCCTAATTGGGCGTTGCCCACAATAAAATCTATACGCGCAAATAAATTTATTAAAATTTGTTGAGGTGCTTAAAATTTTAATGGCGAAAATTTGTTTGGTTTTTATTATAGCAATCTTCTCTGAGTCTGTGGCTCTTCATCTTGGAGCGTTTAATCCTCAGATTTTTGGGAAAACAAAATTTTCTAAACCAGAAGTGGTGCAAGTGCTCAAGAAGGTGATTGATTAAATATTAAATAGGAGCGAACACTCCCTTGCGTAGCTACGCCCAGTCAATGTAGGGCAGAAAAAAGTTTTTTCCCTAAATATTGCAAATTTGCCTGCAATTGTCGTGTATCACGCAAATGTGTTGGTTGGTCAATATAGATTGTTCTACGTTATGATATTGTTCTAATACAAGAGATCAGAGATGCTTCTGAAACAGTGATATATGATTTTGTTGATGTGTTGAACAGGTCAGTAAACTGCATTTTTATAGTGGCAATAACTACTCATGTATGTGAAGCATGAACCAATGAAGGCAGTGCAATAGTTATATGTTACAGCCTTGTGCATGCACTATAGTATAGCTATGATACTGGATTGTTTGTCTATGAAGAAAACCAATATTATGTGAAACTGAAGTCAAAATTTATCAGGTGGAATTTTTGTTCTCACTAGGGCAAACCAATTAAAAATTGCTTATGAAATTTCTTTCGTAAAGCAATTTCATGGAGTATTCATTGGCAGCAGCAATTAATTTTACATTGTTGAGTCGAGTGTTCTATTAGCTATAGTAAAAGTTTGGTCATGCAGCTAATATGCAACTATATGAATATAGCTGATTGGTGGATATAATGTTTGGTGAAATTCCTCAATATGCCAAATTCGCCAAACTTTAGTCACTCCAAACTTTTGGTATTTATGGTATAACTGCACGTGGTCTTGTGTAATCACACTGTTTTCTTTTCTGTTTTGTGAGTGGATGGGAGAAGAAAAGATCTGTTGGCCATAGCATATACATAGCACTGTGGTTTTGGTCAAATTCTGAGGACTTTGTTATGTGGCGTCTCATAGACTGCAGCAGAGAAGATCGTATTCGGTTCTCACCAATAAACAAGTCTCTCTACTGTAGCTTACATCAAGCCACATAGCAAAGTCGCCAAAATCTGTCGGCTCAGATCAACAGTGCTATGGTATATTCACCAGATCTTTCTTTTTCCCACCATAAAAGAAAGCGGTGTGACTACAAGAGACTATACATGTCTTGATTTTAGTTGACCAGATCAAACTACTAAGCACATAATATATTTATGTTTATAGAATTAACCCATTCCTTTATGTTGTATATATGATATCTAGTGTTGGTGTTAGCTGACTTGTGTTTAGATACTTGATGTACAACTTGATGCATGTGCAGTACTGATGAATACAAAGTATTTATATCACTATGCAGTGAAAAGTCACCGTACACTTACAATGTGGTGGTGGGACCAAGACTGGGCAGGTCTAGCAGTAAAGAGCAATATGCCTACATCTACAGGTGAGTGATGTCCATTGTGTGATATATCCATATGTTGTGTTGTGTAGGAATGAAACTGTTGAGATATTGTACAATTACACTCACCCTGATAATGATGACGTGTTTGAACGAGAACCATTTGTGGTGCTTGTGAGAGATCTGACAGAAACACGTATGTGACATCATGTTTCTTACAATATTATGACTGGGCATTATGTAATACATTGTGAACAACAATGGAATACACTATAAAGACAATTAACATTAATAGGAACTAAGTAAATCTATATTTAAAAAAAAACAACTCATCATGATCGGTTTGGCAGATTTTAACAGCACTCATACATTTTGTATCATAAGAGACCTGGCATTTAACTATATGTTCAGTTTATTTATATATATTCATGCATGCAGTTAACAGCAAAACTGTATGGCTGAGAGAGGGTAAAATGATGCATTAAATCAACACACATTTAAAGCCTACAGACTATACGTATAGGTGACTAGTAATCACACACAATACTGGAATTATTTATACACATATACGTACACATGTATATATACACATAACCGGTATGCTGGTGATTTGTACTGATCTGTGTATGCATGTCTAGCAATTCCTGATTTTGTTCTTATTGGGGTACACGTCAAACCAACTGATGCTCAGGCAGAGTTAGATGGTCTGGTGAAAGCTTATGAAAAAGCAGTGGACATCTTCAACACTACTTACATCATCCTACTGGGCGATATGAACGCTGACTGTCAGTACTTAAAGGATAGTGAGAATGAACAGTTGAAAATTACCACTGATGAGCGTCTTGTCTGGCTCATTAACAAAACTGTGGATACGACAGTAGCTGCATCTTCTTGTTCTTATGATAGGTAAGCAATTGCATACATATTGGCTGATGCAGAGGGAATCCTGCTGTGTAGATCCTTAGGCATCTGCCTGGGATTTTACTGTGAAGTTTCTGACATCCTATGCTTTCAGTAGCTTGCAGGTCCCTAGAGGGATAGTTGAAATGAAACCTGTCTATACTGGCCGAGTATACAGTTCACAGATGCACGTGGTTGAAACTTGACTGAGTCCTAACTGGGTGAATTTGATGACTTTTCTGCACAGGCAATGGGTGACAGAAATGGGGACAGGAGGTTATCCACTTTTACACAGTATACTCTAAGAGCTGTCAAATTCTAATAGAACAGTCATATTTATGTTTAAAGTTAAAATTTACTTGTACCTGCAACATGGCCATAGGAGGATGTCTTAATCCCCAGAGACACATGTATACTTGTTGTGCCTCAAACACATTGAACACTTTCTTGTTCATGTGGTAAGTATGCATAGTATATAGTCTGTTTGTGTGTGTGTGTGTGTGTGTGTGTGTGTGTGTGTGTGTGTGTGTGTGTGTGTGTGTGTGTGTGTGTGTGTGTGTGTGTGTGTGTGTGTGTGTGTGTGTGTGTGTGTGTGTGTGTGTGTGTGTGTGTGTGTGTGTGTGTGAAGCATGCAGCATAGCCAAGTGGCTATAGAGCACCGGCCTGGTGATCAAAAAGTTTGAGGTTTGATGCCTGGTTATGCTCACTTGCTGCTTTCACAATGCTCTAATCTACCCAGCTGTTTAAATGGGAACCTGTTTACTTGGCATCAACTGGGGAAGCACCCCGCCCAGCTGTAACATTAATGTGTGCCTGGTGTTATAATTAACTATGGAAACAAAAGCAACTGTCCATGTCTCACACAATGCACACGCATGCATGCACACTACACACACACAGAAAGCAAAAAAGTGAAGCCTTCAGCAACCATGCTAGCACAGCCATGCCTGTGTGCACCCCAGTATAAAGACAGAATTGTTGACATTATTACTGTGTAAACCTCATACAGAGTATACTATACAACACAGATAATCATACAAAAGATTGTGCCATAAGAATGTTACATGTGTAAACTGATACTTTTCAAGCCCGAGTGCCACTATAATAGTTATGTGAAACAGAAAAAAACAAAGCAGGCTAGAGCTCAGATTTCTGTGTTGAAAACTGCATACATATGCAAACATTATGCGCATACATGTTAATGTTACAGGTTTGTGGCAACCTTGTCAATTATAAAATTAATCATCAAAGGAAGTGTTCGGATATTCAGGTTTGATGAAGTGTGTGGCCTCAATGAGACACAGGTAAGGTGTATACATGCGTATCCAAATTATGTGTGTGTTGTTGTACATGCATCAGACTAAGAAAGTCAGTGATCATTACCCTATTGAACTACAGTTGGTCAGTGAAAAATGTAAGTAGCCAGTTACAGTATCATCATGTATGTGTGAGTAATGATATATTCCTTACCTTACCTGCATGACAGTACAAACTAACCTATATGCAGTCACATGATATGTATACAGCCAACATATATGTATATGTAGGTTAGGGACCCAGCCCAAGGCTCTTCATAGTTTTAGAATTTCTAAAATTATGAAGAACTGAGGATGTGGTTCCTAACCGACTTAGAACATGGCTCGGTGTTATCTTTTAACTGCATTACACTTTTGAAGTCCACAATCACAAGTCTTCATAACTAGGTTTTAAGTACATTTTGCTAAATACTACACAGCAGAATAAATTACTCAGCAGATTTCTAACCAGGTTTATAATATGTCAGGAAGTTTCTTAGCGATAGTAGAGACCATCAAAGATCGAAGTATACCATGCATGCCGTGTTCTAATGGTAGTTGTGAGGTATTGCAGCAATGTTATAAATGCATTCTTTTTTATGACATGTTAAAGATTGGGCTTCCAAAGAATATGTATCTAGTATGGAGCTAAGAGCATAGTGTTATAGCTCTTCTCTTGCATGATCACTAAATCTGAGTGTCATCATTGATAGTGCACTAATAGACAATGCTTTATTTGGCCGTAGAATTTCTTGAAGTTGAGCAAAAACAATTTTTATTACTCTTATGGCATTATAATGCCAAGATGATACTTACTAGTACAGCTCTTTCTTTGATGGATAATTTAGGGAACTTTGGTTACTATAGCTTAAGTAGTTAGTTGTAGTCTAGTAGCTGGTTAGCTCAACTGGTATCTTGTAATATAAGTATACCCATGCATTTTTCAAAATGTTTTACAATAAACAGTGCCATATAGCCTTAATATTTTGAGGGACAGTATTTTTCAGGTTGAGCAAATAGATAAAAAATAATTTTTTTGTGGATTTTCAAACAATCCCAAAATGTATTAGAGCATAAAGTCAGCGAAAATGTTCTTCCTCGGAATATTTGGGCTAGCTATATGGTATAGAAGCAACTGAGCTCATTGAAGGTTTCCCAAATAAGAAGTTTGAAATATCCCAGGCAATAATACAGGGTGCTATCTCTTTTATGCATGTTGCCAAAATTTGTCAGTGCTCTTTTTAGTTTGATAATTTGATATTTCTGGACCTCATTGTGGCCACCTACACAATCTTCTATACACATACGACTGTACTGCATAAAATGCCAAAGGTGTACCTTGCAGCACTTACAAGCTCCTGGTATCATCAACGTGACGTCATGTGCCATTATATTCAAATTCATGAGTGTGAGAACATCCACATGTATGTTACTACTTAATTCCGTAGCTATAAAATTGTTTACAAAGTTAATATCAAAAGTTCAGTTAAAAGTGACATGTAGTAGCTACTGCAGTAGTAGCTACTGCAGTAGCAGTTTAATGAATATGTTCATGTATAGTCCAAAAAAACATGACTTTTTTGTGCATAATATGCAGTACACTATAGTAACTGTCATAAACAAGCAATTGATTATCATAGTCTTATTTAGTAGTCATGCATGCATGCTATATATCGCTTTTAATTGTGACCTCTAGTTATCAGACAGAATAGTGTAGCCATCTACAGTCACAAGGAGACCTGTTCATAAAGTACCAATGCACGATATGGCCACATTACTGGTGCAGTTTTAAGTGATGTTTGCATGAAGTATTGTTCCAACAGATAATTCAATTGAGGTAGCTCATAACCACTTTGATCAAAAATAAGAATGTGTATATTACACTATTGTACATAATTACAGTTGTAGGGACTCTGATCCTTTCATGACACAAGAAATTGTCCAATGAATAATAATCTATAACACAGGCTGTCACATTATAATATGGCATTCATGCTCTATCCATAACATTTTATATTATATAGTCACAATTATTATGGGCTGGCGTATGTGTAACCAAATTTGGCTTACAAGTATAATTTTCCAATGAAACTATGTCTTGCATGGTTTATGATCTTATCGTGAGGTGATCTATTGGTAATGGCATTCATTAATGTCTCCACACTAGCTATCAGGTAACTTCAAACCTTTCAGCCTTATTACCAGCACTCCCACCTACACTTTAGCACTTAGTAATTAATAGCATCAAGAGTTCATAATATAGAAAGAGTTTCTATATTATGAACTCTTGATAGCATCATGACTCTGTTTCTGTGTATTGCAATTGGGTAGCATATGACACCACTTTACTATATGACTTCAAGGTAACCAATAAGCATCTAGTCTCATCCAGTATAAAATATGTATCAATACTTGTTAGCCAGTCAGTGCCAGCTTCTATCTTGCTCTGGTATAGCTACCATGCAAACCTTTGTAACATACCCAGAACATTCCCTCCTCTGACCTACCACTGTAGCTAGAGATACCAGTTCTTACTGAACACTCTGGTTTAATTTTCTTATTAACTCATATTTGCAGTTCGGTGAAGTGGAATCAACTCTTGTGACTTCTGAATGTAACTCACGATCAACTAGCCGAACTATAGTGAAAGATGAAACTTGATAAATAACTGTCACTCTGAGAATTTATATGGTATTCAACTATGACAACTAGAGGCTTGTGTCACAGTTGTATGTTACTGAACTCTAAACTGTAAAATAAAATATCATTACATATAGACTAATCATCTGGATTATTGATTATTCAGTGCACATCCTCTGAACCTAGTTAACAAATCCTACTGGTCAGCAGCCTGAGGATAGCTAGGTTATCATGAACTGGCTCAGTCAGTCATTGGTTATGCTAGGAACAGTTCATAACAGTTCAGATGCCCACAGCTTGGTGATTCTGAAGGTACATTGTTAGCTACATATTAAATCCATTACAGCCAGCTCATAATTGCAGTTCCAATTCCAGTGGTGCTGCCGAGCTGTATACTGACTGAGTCCTGTAGCTATAGGAGACTGTAGTGAATTTTCACTGGGTTAGTGCTCTGTGTGTGTGTGCGTGCTTGTGTGTGTCCATTCATCAGCTATTAGCTAGCTACCTATAACCTATAATGGTCACTTACCACAGTGTATCTGGGAGGCCACACACAGGAACTGCTGGAGTGGTGAAGCCATAGCATGGTTTTGTATATGACAGTTATGTAACCAAGGATCGAGATGAAAAGCATTGTATACTTGCTTGTATAAACCATTAACGCCTACGACATGCGAAGGAATTTACCGCAACTTCCACCTATAACTAAATAATTAGAATAATCACGTGTATCATCGGATATTTTCGCGTTACTGATTCCATACAATTATTTCTCACCGTCCTGGTATCTGTTTTCTGTCATCAAATGGTATCGCCATATCTGTGATTAACCGATAGCGCAGCGTGAGAACAGCCTCTGGAAACAGGCCACTTGTCCGCGTGAAGATATCTGTAGATTTAAATTTGAATTCAACAGATGGATATTTGAACCACAGGGAACATTGCAACAGTTCTAAGAAGATAATTACTCAGTGAAAGCCCTGCCAACTTCTTTTATTGTGGTGAAAAACCTTTGGGAGAGCCTCTACCGCTGGTGATTTGAAAAAGTTGCGCGACAAACGGTTTTGCGCGTTGTTTGTAAACAAGTTGTTGCAAGAATAGATGTCTGCGTATTGAGACAGCGAAAAGAGTTACTAAAATAGAAATTCTATTGTGTCTAGTCGCAAACTTTCTTGTGTTACCAGAAGAAGTAAGCGAAGGGATAAAGAAATGCCGGGAGACACTGCGCGCGACTGTACCGTGATTATGTTGGATGGAACATCCTTCAGCGTCTCAATAAAGGTAAAGTATGTACTAATAATTAGTGTGTGTGTGTGTAAGTGTTGTAGAAGACATGAAAGCACTTATCAGCTCTCTGTATATTCGTCTCCGTTGTTTCACCACAGCCCAAGTTGCTGGTCAGCGAGCTTACTGAGATGGCTTGCTCTCACTGCAAGATAAACAATGAAAGAAAATATTTTGGATTAAAAGTTCCTTATGAGAGGTACGTGTTTCTACCCCTGTACACACTGTTTAGTTAGTGTATGTGTTTGTCTTGATATCACATTTTGTTGTTGGAGATGGGATACATGTCTAAATTAATTTATGTTTTGTAAGGATTTCATCTAATATTTAAAATGGTTTCTGCAGTATTAAGTGTTTTCAAGTAATTTTTGCTTTGCTACTGTGTATGCATATCGTCTTCTGAAATAATCAACATATGCCTGGTATATTATTTTACACTGCAGGCAAGACATTTATCTTGTTATTCAAATTACTTACCAGACAGTTTTGTGAATTGTCAAATAATGATGCAAGTGTTGATTTCCTGGTTTACTTAACATGAGCAAGAATAAACACGTTATAAATCTCTGTCTCCAAGCACAATGATGTGTTTGAGAATATAATATTCACGATACCATCTGTTTGAATGGGTTGGGTGATTTTTAAGTAAAGGTGTTATGAAATGATTGTTAGCAATGTTTTATATTCTCTTTGTAATGAAATTGGTTTTCTCTGTCATAAAGGAATCAGTTGAACGTGTTAAACGACTGCAAGAGTTTTCACTGTACCTGTTAATCCTGTCTATCACATTTATCCACATTCTGGCCATCCCCACTATTGCTGTGTGCCTTGTGTTGAGGTTGCCAAACAGGTCAAGCACAATTTTGATGTGGTTGCTCAGTTGTTCCTCTTCTTGATTAGAAGGAGTTGAATTATAACACATACAATTAATTCTTAAATACTTGTTTGTTTAAAAACCTCTTTTTCGAAACGAGGAGGATTTACTGCTTATGTTTGTGTTGCTATGGATTTTAAGTGCCTTCATAATGAAGCAGTGTCACCATTTTATTAAGTGGTAGTGAGGGAAGTATATTAATAATCTCACCAGTGGCATCTCATCATTAATAAGGCTATCTTGTTAAGTATGTGAGCAATTCATGACCTCAATAATAAGCCCATCTTCTTTTAAGACCGTTTATTTGGGTCCACTCCTTGACAGAAGTCTCTCCCTAAACATATGTGTTAGTCCTTTCTGTTTTCTTTTCTTTTTTTGCCCAGCCTATAACCTCTAATTTCAATGTGTCCCATCACACACCCTAACTATGTGGTCATTGTGTTATGCATTGGGCTGTTAGCACAGCTGTTGCCATGTTTCTGGTGTGAAGAAGTGTAAGCAGTTGATTTGGTGGTTATGTTGTAAGTTGATTAATAGCTTGAATTGTCTGATTGGAAGACTATTTTTGATTTGAATAATGAGCTTTTAGTGGAGTGTGAGTGTGCGTGCATAGGATGTGAGTGTACAGGTGTGCTCGCATACACGCACCTGCACTGTAGAGCGTGTACATGCATTAACTGGAGTGTTGTGGATAAGTGTAATAGTATCCTCTCTCATTCACTATTAACTCTCTGTCAACAGTTGTTCTAACAAACTTATTTCATCACACAAATCAGAAAAACTTGTTACACTAATCTACCATGTACCTGTACTGATGCATTGACATTGTGTTACATCATGGACTTTAATCTCCTGTCATCTTGACACTGTGTGACTAATATAGAATTTAAAAACTCTTACATCTATGTTAGGCTGTGCTTCAATCAAGGAAATACTATGGATGCATGGTGGTGGTCCCTTATTTCAGTATTACTATATATAGCTTTCATTTTGTTGCCTGTGCCCTAAAGTGGAAGACAAAAATGAGTCACAAGGAAGATTTAGGGTGAAATAATTTGCACTTAAACTACCTTTACTGTGAACACATTGGCATGACTGACTTGTAAACACCGTCTTTTGATAGCTAAATTGTAGTCCTTGGATGAAAGTGTATGTGTAAATATGCTACAGTCAGCTTACCAATACAATTCTGTGTTCAGTAAAACTGTTTAGAGGTCAGTTCTATGTCTAGTAACCTATCAGTTTAGTAATACTGTAAGAATAGCGTATAATGCCTGAAATATAGCTGCTTAGTAGCAGTAGTCGATAGAAACCAGTTCCTTGTGGTTAAAGCCATTCCCCTATATTTAACTGTTTTGTTTGATTTATCACCTTCTGAATGCCCTTTGGCTTGGTATGGCTCAAAGGAAACCGGATTTATTGATCAGGAAACGTTTTTGGACTAACCACCAAAAATTGCCTACTAATAATAGGTCACAAGGAACTATTTTTAGTAGCCAGTATAATTATGTAGAGGTTATCTTTGCCCTTTGCTATGTATTGTTTTTCATTCCTTGTGTGGGCTCTGTTTCATCAGAGTACAAGTGTGTGTGTGTGTGTGTGTGTGTGTGTGTGTGTGTGTGTGTGTGTGTGTCTTTGTGTGTGGTGTGTGTTAATGAGGTACTTGAGTTCTATGTGCGGTTGGTGCATGGTTTTTCTAGACGGGTACGTGTGTGTATGGTAGGTGTGCGTAGTCTTTATGTGTTGGTCTGTGGGTATAAGGTATTTAATGTTTGAGTAACTATGCTGCAAACAGTTTATTTGAAGTACATACATAGTTGAATCCCATCTGCTGAGTTGTTAGTGAGGTGTGTATTAGTGAACTTAGACTTATTTACTAATACAAATGGGGTGTTCACAACTATCCTCAAATATCAAGGCGTCCTTATCATAGAGGTGTCCTGATTTCAGGGGTCTAAATGTGTGTTTACTGTGTCCCAGTTATCAAGGCGTCCACATTCAGGTTGTCATTTGACATAATTCCACTGTAATGCCTAGAGTAATAATGAGTACTAACAACAGTGTGGGGGGCATATATATGCCTTAGTGTTGTGGGTGAGTTTGGGAAGGCCATGAATTAGCCTAAACTGGCCAATAAATTAAAGAATGTTGTAGACATTAATTGTAATACATCGAAATGGGATAAGCTGTCTCATTTTCTCAAATGAATATTGCACAAAACACTTGGAAAAATTAGCCCTAGGGAACGAGGGAGAGTTCTGAACAATACAGCTTCATTAAAGGATTACAACAGCATTAAAATGTATTGACTATTTAGTCCCTTTTGCAAAATTGTTGCTGAAACAGTAAAGATCAGCAAATATCCAGCAGCTGGTTGGCCAGCTGCCAGCTTAGAAACCTCAGCTCAAAGACCAAAATAAATTGTCCTGGAGATGACCTGTTTGGGCAGGCTGTTGCTGTGAAAGATTACACTGTTACCTCAAGCAGGCCATTATTGGCTAAATACTGATTGACCACATAAAACAGTTTATGGTATGTGTGGGAGGAAGGTGTGAGCCAATGCCACCTCTGAGTGATGGCCACTGCCTGCTGTTGTAGCCAGCTTGTCATAACTTGTGGTTATGAATTAACTGTTGACATAGTTTGTGTTGGTTAGAATGTACACATACCCAATGGGGGTGCTAGTGGTGTGTCTACCACAATTAAGACATCCTATTGAGTGATTAAATTCCTGGCATAGACATTGGGTGACATTAGATATCTTTCTTGATACATAGTGCCATGGTTACCTTAATAATCAGTACACAGGTTTGGCTTAAATAAATTGATAATCATGGTTTTAGTTTAAAATCAGGACAACTTGATAATTCTATGGCTCTAGTGTAACACATTTAGACTTCTAAAATCAGCACACCTCGATAAGTAGGACACTTGTCTATGGTCCCATTTGTATGAGTGTGCGCACATTTAATTTTAGACTCCTAAAATTAGGACATCTCACTAATAAGGATACTATATAAGACATCAATAAGTAGAAGAGAGACTATGGGATTTACAGAAATCTTTATTGTTAATCCATATATAGTGTCTGAAGAATTCTTGCATGATAGTTAGTTTCACCTTAAAGGTGTTATTTCCTTAATGTTGAATCATCTAACAATCGTTTCTTTTTACTTTAATTGCTATCCTATTTTTAGTAGTCATGAGTGTTCTTCATGGCTTTTTGTCTGTCTGATCCCTTTGTTTGTATGTCTAGCATCATCCTTCATTAGTATGCATCCATGCTGATGTGTGTAGCCAGCAAAGAAGGTGTTCTTTTGCTCTGTAAAGGACTAGGTTACACAAATGCCTAAACAAGTACTTTAATTATTCAGATTGGCAGCCATAGACTTTGTGATGTGTTGGTTGTAGCTGGAGTGTGAAACTGAAGTGTTTTGAGTATCTTCATAAGTTGTGTGTGTATGCTTGCCACGTACAGTTGTATATAGTACCCTCAAAAATGTTTGTTTTATAAACAAGAATTACTGTTTGAGCATTTAGCATTTCCTAACAGGAGACAAGGTCATCATTCTGTTGGTTAGATAATAATGTCAGTGAAGTGTGTTAACACATTGGTGTTGTTTGGTTGGCTAATCCAGCCACTAACTAGTGGTTATGTGTAGCTTCACCCTGTGGGTCTTCTCACACTCAACACTACATCTTCATAGAAAACTACCTCCTTAATAATAAGGACACAAGGATTTGCCTCCATATGTATTTTACCATTGAACTACTCGGAAATTCTTTATTGTAATAAGGATCGTACATTAGTACTGCTGAAAGAGGAAGGCCACTTTTTCTTTGCTGTGGTAGGGTCAGTCCCAGTATGCGTTATATTTAGAAACTGGATGGGTTTTTTAGGTGCAGAGGAGGTTAAAGATGTTTGTGTAGGTATGCAATCAGCTGGACAGTGTTAATGAGTTTAGTTAGTTAAACTGTTGTCCTGTAGAAGTGGTGTTGTTGTGTGGTGTGTAGGTAGTGGAGCAGTAGCAGCAGGTGAAGAGCTTAATGTGCTTGTTCAGTCGTCATCCTCACCCCCCTGCTGTAAAGCACAATGTTGGCTTGCAAGGCCAAAGCGAGAGAACCCAGGGACAAAAGTACTACTGTAGAAACACCACCAATGACTGGTACAAGTACTAAATGTTACTGGGTCCATTAGCAGCCTAGAGGAGACACACACCAGAATTATAATACAGTGGTTAACCACAAACATCCACGCAGCATGGGAACCCAGTATTCAATTAAAGCAATGTTTTCACTCACTGTTAAAGTGATTCAGATATTGAATGGGTTCACCTTGTGATGAAACCACACAATTCCCTCCATTTCTACATTGTTTAGCCAACACTACACCAACTAGCTGCATGCATGCTGGTGCTTCTCTGTTGGAAACCTTACAATAACCCTGTCTCCATGGAGACTAATACAGGCAGGAGGATAAGAGTGTCCTAAGCACACATGTTGTTAATGAGTCTGGTCCTGTCTTTAATCTGGTGATGTATATGTTGGTTTAGCACATCTGTGAATGGTTTAGTTAGTGTGTTGTTTATTGAGGGGCCTTGATTTCCCAAGCATCTGTACCTGTCTATGTAGTTTCAGTTGACTTCATTCTGGATGCCTAGTGATGATCTTTTAGTAGTGAGTAATCCCGGAATCTAAAATGTTGTATAATGTTTGGACCATGTATAAGGTCCTTATTGGACAATCCAAGTGTGTCATAAGGTATAAACCCATGATTGTTAATGTGTCCTTATTAGTGAGGTGTCCTGATTTCAGGGGTCTACATGTGTGTGCAACATTACAAATATGACCATGAATAAATGTGTCCTGATTATCAAGATCTCCTTATAAACAAGGTGTCCTGATTTTAGTGTGCATGCACTATTGCAATGGACAAGTGTCCTTTTTCGTTGGTGAAGTTTCCACAGAAAAAAAAATGTTGATGTTCACTGACAATACACCATTGACGTATTGTATTATTATATTGTGTCTCCATGATATTAATTAGTAATAAAGTTTAACCATTGGATTATTAATTTTATCGCTGTGTTTATGTATTGGAGTGTGCGTTAAATATACCATGATGGTTCATCAAATTATGACTATATTATTGTGTACAAGCCATGTGCAAGTGAAATGCATTTGCGGGTCCAGTATAACAATTCTATTCAAGTAATTGGTTTGTTGTGTGGGTATCGAAGGTTATATTTCCACCCTACAAATGAACTTGCTTTTTTAAAGTGCTTTACAGTGTATATTTTTGGTCTCAACACGCAAGTGTCAACATTTGAATGTCTAATATTACTGGCTTTGAAAGTGATGAGTTTGCATTACAATGTTGTGTTTGTTGTGTTTGGCTTTCTTGTCACAGCATGTGCTAATAGCAACAAACACATGTTTTGGTTGTGTGTTGTTTTTTGCTTGAGGCAGAGTAAAGAGTGTTGGTAGTAGTAGACTTGTGTTTGATATGGTTGTCATGGATACCTTGTTAACCATGATGAAATAATACAACCACTAGGCTAGGCACACCCTTGAACTCAACAACAATAATAGGTTGATCTTTTTTGAAGGCAGTTACACCTTTACAAGTGATTATTGCCATTAAAAATGTTTAAGTAAGTTTTTCTGGCTGATACTCGGTTGACCTAAACTCTGAAGATGACCAGAAAATGCATTAGTAGTTCCCTGACAATTGCTTCTTTTTTTTTGCTGTGGTTGTGCCAGTATTACATGCAGCAGAGGAGGGCAGGAGTGCTTCAGGCACTTTTGAAAATATTACCTTAATTGCATAGTTTAATCACGTGAACCTCAATAGTCTGAATACAAAACTAATGAATGGTGGTGATCGCTGGTGATCGCTAGATATTTTGGTTGTGCTTCGTGTAAGGATTAAAATTATGTATTTTGTTTTGTAAAAGCACTTAAGTTTGCTAGGCAAAACTGATGGAATAATATTTCGCTCATAGCAATACTAGCGCTATCAAGGTATTTATATTCTAAACCAAACAATGATGTCGTACTTTGTTACATCGTCCACCCATTTTAGTTCATCAAGAAACCGATCGGTTTTGCATAATTCATTTTAACGGCACTTAAACTGCTTCCACCCTCCAGAGAGTAATATATCACTGATTCTTCCAGGATTTGTTAAGCTGTCAAAGTGGATTACATCTTTGTAAGGGGTGTTATCTGAGATCACAATAATGACATAGATTTTGGTCTCTTAATTCATTAGTTGATTCTTAAAGGAAAATCCCATTACCTTATTTTATCCAACAAAAAAATTCTGCAATCCTGTATGACTTCATGTTAGTAGTAAAGCCAACTGTACACAATAAATGCTTGGTGTATTAGAGCACTGTGTGTCTGAAGATAAATCGAGAATCTGTGGTGCTGCGCATGTTAAAATATTGTTTAGGGAAAACCCTTACATAGCAAAGTCGCTCAGTGTCATACGATCACTGCCTCTGACGTCTGGAATGTGATTCACATTTTGATATTACTATTACTTGGTGATAGCGTAGCTTGTAGTAAGATGACACCTATCAGTTTACTGTATCACTATTACACTGGTAATGGATCAGTCAGTCTGAGTGTCTACTGTTGTGCTGTGGGAGGAGTGGTATGTGATAAAACCAGAGATTGCAGCCAAGTGTTAATCGTGTTATCAGTCTGCAAGTCTTGTTGTCTTCTTGAAATCTTAAATGGGATGTGGAGGTGGCTTCATACTATTGTATGCAAGACACATTTGGCACCAAGTTCGTGAGTACTTGCGTGTCAGTACACTTAAGTAGGTTGGAATCTCTCTTAAAAGACACATACTGGATGGTAGGAGGTTTTTACTGAAGAAAAGTTGATGAATCAGTTGAATCAAAGCTGATGATGAAGAAGACCTGTCTAGGTCCTGAGTCAATATTGTCACAAACCCAGAGACCGTCTAATATTCCACTATACTTTTTTGTTGGGGAGTTTTTGGCTCGTATGGATTTGAGGATGGCTTCTTGCATCGTAAAGAATGTTAACTGGCTATTTACTGCTCGAGAAGCCTGCAATATGCATTATATCAAAAAAAATCCCTCTTGCTTTGTGTAATCCCTGGAGTACAGTAGGTTTCATTCATGTCTACACATGTAACGCCACCACCCATGCATGTATAGGATGTCATGTTGTTTCCCCTGTCTTGAGGCTATATATGTGTTTCATGTGGACTGGGGCATTCCAAGTATAATGTATAGATTATCGCCTGTAGGCATGAGTTGTTGCATAAAATGACTACATTTTTACAGACTGGTTGACAGGGAAAAAGCAGGTGTTTCCTGTACTCAACATAATAGTTGGTATCTTTAGGGATTTTTGCACAGTTTCTTTAACAAGGAAAGGATATCCTTCAGATAACTTTTACACATGTGTTCGTCTGTCTGTGCGTACATGCATGCCTGACTAAAACGAGGTCCATGTGGGATTTCAACCCTTAACACATGGTACCAACCCCCTACGGGTACTAGTCCTGTCCCAGGAGGATTTGCCATCACTGACTTGTAGCACCTGAGTAGTACACAGGTGGTTCAGTTCACTAGGGTCGTTTAACCATCTAATGGCTTTGCTTTTTGCTTTGTTTTGTACATATGACCAATGGTGTGTGTAAATAAGTGTGCGTGTTTGTTTAACAAGTACGTTTGTTATTTCTACCAAGACTTAATAGGGTAAATGTGCACACCTGCACCTAACTAGTGTGATATTACGGCAGCATATGTGTGTATGTACTCAATTTGTTGATCCCTTAAGAAATCGTGGATGCATGTAATTGCTAGGTAAACACAATAATGGGCTATGTATGGTTTAAGCTGTATTGGTAGGTTTTGATGTACCGTAGGAAATTGCATGAGTGAAAATGTGCAATGCTTATTTCCTGGTTCAGCTGTTGAGTTAGGGTTGTGCATTATTTGGAATTTGTAGGTAGACTATCAGTGCAATGTGGTTGTACAGCCCCACGTTTGATTTTTGAATTTATGATTTATGCGTGCCAGTGATGACTCATGGTCATTTGTGACTTGCGGGGACACCACACACACACACACACACACACACACACACACACACACACACACACACACACACACACACACACACACACACACACACACACACACACACACACACACACACACACAAATGCGCATCTTTGTTTTTTGAGATTTAGATTTGCTCACTATTTGTCTTAATTTGTGCTTAAAGCATTGTCTCCAACTTACACAATAATATTAGTGGCTAACACTTTACCACTTTGCTAAAATCCTTTATTAAATTGTTGTTGGTTAGTAACCATATGGTTGTTTAATTATAACATTGTTACACTGCATATATTGCCTTCATTTAAACAACTCATGAATCTTATTATAAATAAGTAACAAGTTTATTGGCGATTAACTGCTATGATAATAAATAAAGTGACAAACTTGTAACTGCTCTTTAACATAAGC
Source organism: Dysidea avara (assembly GCF_963678975.1). NCBI lineage: Eukaryota > Metazoa > Porifera > Demospongiae > Dictyoceratida > Dysideidae > Dysidea > Dysidea avara. The sequence goes on along the minus strand of NC_089275.1, from coordinate 43,696,341 downwards.
AATGTTTAAGCAACAAGGTTTACGACCAGAAGGATAGGATAATGTGTTGTGTGATGCTTGCTTTAAATGCACATGATACCATTGCACTAGTCTGAATATTCAAAACCAGCCAACAATGAGGTGCACTAGCCTCAGTAGATATTTAGACAGCGCATCCATAAACTTAAAAAATCTTGTTTTGTAAGGGCACTTAGATTTCTTGGCGAAATCACTGTTTCGTACACCTGTCAAGAGCTGAGGCTCTTTCAAAACAAAGTACTGTACATTTTCTGTGAAGCCTACATGAAGTGCTATCTAGAGATATACGTGAACTCCAACGTTTGATGGTTTTGTATTACTACTATTGAGACTTGAAATTCCAAATAATTATGTAAATAGAGTAAGCGACATCACCGACATGCTCACATGTCCTACCTTCTCTGGTTTACAATGTATCAATTGCTATATGCATATGTAATCTTATTTTAGTTATGACAATTGGTTGGAACCAGAGCGTCCTGTCTTAGATCCTTCACAGGACCTTCCCAAGCCGCCTCATCCTTTGGTGCTCAATTTGGCAATCATGTGAGTAGTAGACACACTGTCAGTGAATTTACTTACATACAAGTCACCACAATCACAAGGGATAATTAATGTGTATTTAATTGGGTGATCACTTAGTGACGTCTGTGCTTTGATGAAGCATTATTGTAATGTGTTGATGTAATGGTTAATGTGTCTCATGCTATTATTATACTGGTCCATTACTTGGGAATATACAAAGACACATGGCTGGCTGGTGCACACAGGGGGCTTGCATAAATAGTGATACTGTGATGCTTTCATTGGAGTTTACTGACAAACAGTACGGCAGTCACTTGAATTTGATGTGGAGTGTTTGTATGTGTGGATTAATTTCTTATTCACTTTAAAGAGATCTGCATACCATTTCAATGATGAAGTATTTGGTTTAGGAAGTGATTTTGTGTGTGCTATGTTTGGCAGGTTTTATGTTGAGGATTATCGTCTGTTGACTGATCATGTCACTGTGGAGCAGTATTACTTTCAGGCCAAGCAAGCCATTAGTGGCGTAAGCATTTGTGTTTGTTTGTGTGTATGTGGCTGTGTATTGCTTGTATGTGGTGTGTGTATAGGAGTGCATTTCTGTGTGCGTGTGTGTGTGTGTTATGTAGTAAATTATGATATAGAAAGCTAGTAACATATGATATATTATTTATACAAAGTGCTTATGGTTGTTGAACAATTTCACTGACAGCTGACTCAGCAGTCTGCTAGTCTCCACAATACCAATTTACCCATTACCATACTGATAACAGTTGAAAGGCTTTTTCTCTTGTGTAACATAACCAGTATAATCACATTTCCATTCCGAGCTACCCAATATCCAATGAATTTCATTGTTCTGAAAGATACGTAGGAGAAGAAATTTTATACATATTTCTTGTGCATATACAGAGAAAGTTGGAGTGTAATAATCAAACTCTCTTCACTTTGATTGGCTGTATGCTACAGGTAAGCATGATACTGAATTTTAAACACAAGTTCTTTATAATTTTGTAATTTCCCCCTTCATTAGGAGATGCATGGCAACTACAGAAAGTGAGTACTATTATAGGCTGAATCTATTGTTACCATGGTGACAAATGGTTTTTGTTTATTACCATAGTGACAAGGAAGCCATTGAGAACCTCAAGTCTCTAATGACACTACCTCGAAAAGTAGTCAATGAGCTGGGAAGTGCAACCTGGTAAGACTTTCTTCCCACTTTTGGCCGCCTTGTTAATAAGACCACCTCTTTATGTGAGCCACCTCAAGTAGAAGTAGGCCCCAAACATCGGTAACTTTTGTGGAACCTATAAAAGATACAAGTTTTTGGTTCCACAGGTGGCCCCCTATTAATAAGGTTTCACTCTGTTTCGCATTTTTTGAGATTAGATCTTTTCTGTGTACCACAGTGAGAAAGAAGTACTACACTATTACCGCAACTTGAGGGGACATTCACGAGGAGATGCTATTGTGAGGTATGTCCTGTATTTGTCACACCATGTATGTAGTCTTAATGCTATTACGTAGAGGGAAATTCTTGTAAGGTGATTTTGGTTGAGCCATAATATATTATTTTTGATAACATTATAGCTGTAGCACTTATAGTGTACATTTATGGTAGGGAAAATTGACATCTTTAAAGACTTACAAGTTCTAAAATTTATATGGTTTATATTTGTACCATTTTTGTAAGGTGAATATGTGTTGTATTACGCATAAGGATTTGTCGGATAAAATGTATACATACTGTTAATGGGTTTGGTTTTTGATGTAGATTCTTGGAGATGGTACAATCATTGCCTATGTATGGAGTACACTACTTTAGTGTTAAGGTATGTGTGTGTAGTGTGTGTGTAGTGTGTGTGTGTGTGTGTGTGTGTGTGTGTGTGTGTGTGTGTGTGTGTGTGTGTGTGTGTGTAGTGTGTGTGTGTAGTGTAGTGTGTGTGTGTGTGTGTAGTGTGTGTGTGTGTGTGTGTTTGTCCTTGTCAGTGTGTGAGTCTGTCTGTATGCATATACTAGTATCATGCAACATGCATATAACACGTTTGTGTCTGATTCTTTGATGTTTAGAGAAGTCTAGTTACTACACACATGGCAAACAACTGTAATAATGTTACACAAATATTTTGTAGCAACATTGTTGTCAAAAGCTAGCTTTGTCAATATATTACACGTTACAGTACTACAAGCTTGTAATAATATTGAAATTCTATACTATCTTGAGGGTAAACATTTCTCATGATTTGGAGGATATAAGAAACTTGCTGTACATACGAAGGCCATTTCTAAAAAAATTCTAAAGGATTGGGACCAAATAAGTTTGCTGTGAACATTTCACTGTTACCAAACTCTCAAGTATCCTCAGAAGTAAAATTACCTTCCTGTTGGGACTAGTGTCCTTAATATGGAGGTATCAATGTGTTTGATATGGGTAGTTTCGTCAAGAAGACGTTTCACTCTATTTAGTTACATAGGTACTGTATTTTTAAAATGGTGTCTTTGTTATTGGCAGGACAAGAAGGAGTGCCCCAAGTGGTTGGGTATTGGTCTGGATTGTGTCATGCAGTTTAACTTTGAAGACAAGCAGTCTCCGACGAGAGTAAGTAACTGTAACATTTGTAGGATGATGGTGATGTTATGAGTAAGGTAGTCAACCGTATATTAAAGCCCTTGAGGAGATTACCAGCTGTTTTTTGATTGAACATAAGAAACTTTATTATCATGTGACTTTCATGTTTTTCACAAGTCAGATAAAGTCATAATAGTTTCGTTCATGGTATTCTTATTGTTTTCATTGTTGTAGAAGTTTGTTTTATAAATCAGTTTGTTCATGCGAAGTTTTCCAAATATACAGTAGAACATTTCCAACTGATGACCAGTCATACAAGTATATAGAGGACACAGAGTTTTTTTGCTAATAAGTTTACTGAGCAGCACAAGATGGCTACGTGCTATAAACTATGTGGGTAGTCTCATCCTTAGCTATACATGTTCCTGATCACATAAAAGTTATCTGGTGATATCTGTCCAATTTGTTGACCCCACTAAAAGACATTACAAATTTAACACTCGTACTTATGTAGCATGAAAAATAAGCGACATTATAAGCATTCCAGACTGAAAAGGGTGTTTTATTAATAAAGCACCAATTGAAAATGGCTAGAGACCAGTAAGTAAGCGTGTGGAATGGCTATAAACTTTCGTCTTGTACTTTATTACTATGTGCCAAGAAGTTGAAACCAGACAGTCTACGTGTGATTTGGCACGTGAAGGGATGGGGACAAAACTAGTATGGGATATTGTACAGTATCTGTGATATTATGATTTGGTTAGTTTTTTGAGACCAAAGTATTTTAAATATCGATTCAGTCATTTACAGCTGTATATTTCTTAATGACATGAAGTGCTAATAGACACAAGTTGTGATGTAGTTTAGTGAAATATCATTACCTTGTTGCCCCTACAGAAGTGGCCATGGAAACAGCTGAAGAACATCATGTACAAGGAGAAGAAATTCATAATGGAGGTGATGGAGAATCATCCTCAATTAAAGCACACCATCAGTAGCCCCGGGATGATGGAGTTCTCTACTTCTTCATCGTCAGCAGTGCCAAAGAAACCGTCTCAGCAAGGCAACCCTGCTGACTCAGTCACTATACTCACCTGGTATGCTAACCCTAAGTTGATCCTATCTCTTTGGAGGATGGCCAAGGTCCAGCACAAGTTCTCAAAGGCAAAATTAGTCTCTGTAAGTAGTTAGTCTTAGAAGCATTAATGGGCTTGTTTCTAACTTATATCTTGTTGCAGAGTGAAGCATTGGATCCTGCTGAGTTAATTAAGAGACTCAATAAGTTGTTGGTTGCCCCTAGCAACCTGAGGAGGTCACCCAGTGAGAGCCAGAACAGCATCAGTTCATCAGGATCCAGTAACATGGGTGAGCATTTATTAGAATAATGTGTGTATTAAAATGAAATTGCTAGGAATTTGCATGGAAACTTTAGTTGTGTTGTTATTAAACTGGTTACATGTTTAAAAAATATAATTGTAGTCCAGAAGAGGTTGGTCATGCATTATCATTCTCAAAGAAATGTTGAATGTCGTGTTGAACTAGTTTTACATAGGCTTTTGAAGGATGGATTTTATATCCATACCAGTCCCTTAAAGCCTTCTCAGTGCAAGGTGTTGCTGTCCTAGCTGTTAAACTAGCCTTAACACCTGGTACAATTTGGTTGCATAAACACAAGTCATAGGGTTGACACGTGACCAGCCTCCTAAGCATCCCCCCTAACAACAATATTAAAGGTGCATATGCTTTGTCTAAGTTTTGTGAACTTCTTTTGTTTTACAGTGTCTGCAGAAGCTCAAGTGGTTGCTAAGACAGCTCAGAGTCACATGTACACTGCACTGACTGCTAAACGTAATGTCCTTGTTGAAGATCTAGAAGCCAAAGTGAAGAGATACAAGGAACTGCAAGTGAAAGAAATGGTAAGACCTCTTGTAAAAATGTGTGTGTCTGTGTGTTAGGGCTGAGACAAATAGTTCAAAGCTTTGAAGCTTCGTTCAGTTTCATAAGAGCTATAACGAAATGTAGGAGTTTGTATTACAGTTTATACCTAATAACTATCAATTGTGTTCATTAATTGTGTACATGACATTTGTAACAAAGCTTCGGTAACATTTTTAAAAGAAGCTTTGGAGGATGTATTTAAACATTCGTTCTAACCCTAGTGTGTGTTTGTGTGTGTGTGTCCATAGATATTATACGTAACATGGATTGGAAATGCGCATATAAATCTGTGTTAATAAATGTATCCTATCCTCGTTATGGTGCAATGGTGCGTGAAATAAATTAGGTTTTACAGCTGGAGTATTTCGCTCTCTTGTAAGCTACTAAGTGGTATTTGTCATTTACAGCTGGGCAAATTACCACCTACGTTAACTGGAGGCTAGCTTGGTTAGACACTTTGGCTCTTGGCGAACAGTACGGTGGAAAAATTCTTGTTGTTGAATTGAATTATGTTGTTACGGAACAGTTTTGTGATTTTCCTAAAGAAACTAAATGTTCAGCACCGCTTCTATTCTGTTGCTTGCACCACCTATAATGGGTATGATGTAAATAGACTACTCAGATATAGTTGTATTACTGTATAGCTCTTTCGCTTCGATAAAACAAAACCAAAACAGGCACTACATTTTGTAATTATTTTACCCTAACAGAGTAAGACTTCAGTTAAAGCTTTATCAAACGTACCAAGTATGTAATAGGCAATGCAAACACGGCCATCACTAGTTGGTTAATAGACACAATCCAAAACTACGTAATTGTCATAGCAACAGCTTTCCGCCATTTTGAATGGGGCCAGTATCAATTATTACGATTGCGCTACATTGAAATCCGATGATGAATAAAGCTCGAACTGGGGGGTATTGTCGAACAATTGGCTGTGGAAGTCTTCGAGGTTGTAAATTGGTTAGGGGCAGGTGGTTATCAGGGTTGAACAAGGCGCGAAGCATCGACAGCCCAAATTGCCTTGTTGGCCCACACAGGAAGCACTGCAAAGCAAATAGATAGTATTTTAGTATCCATTACTGTGGTAAATTATTTGTGATAGTAACCGTAGTAGCGGCTGACCATCCAGGCGCTCCTTGTACAGGTAAACAAGGGAATTCACCTGATAATCACCTGCCTTTAGCCAGAACAAAGAATTTGCAGCATTAAAAGCTTTCATGGACTATTGTTTGACAATACCACTTGATTATTGAAATTGGCCCCATTCAAAATGGCGTCCGAAAAGTGGGCGTGGTTTTGGATAGTGTCTATAGCAGTGCTGCTGAGATATTAGCTGATCCTCACCTGCCACTATCCACATGTCGCCAATGGTATTGCCTCTGATATCAGCAAACACTGGTGTTCTTGTTCAGTACACAACATAACACACTGACAATGTAAAAGTAACGCCTACACTACTACATAAGCAAGAGAAAAGGCCTGTGAACAGGCTGTTACATCTTTAAAACTAGCACACCGTAACGAGAATAGACGAAATTATTTATGCACGTTTCCAATCCATGTTACGTATAAAATCTATGGTGTGTTGTGTGTCTGTGTGTTGTCAGAGGGTGGGGGTTGGAATTTATCACTCATAGAATATAGTACATGCATAAGAATTACAGCTTGATTCACTGTTTCCCATACTGTTTTTCGGTGCACTAAAATTTCACCAAACTCTTAAATTTAAAGGAATTATGGTTTATTTGTCACAATGAAAACAAATTTCTGCATGCAAATAGTTATTCCCATGGCAAAAAAAAATTTAGAGCAACCATAGAGATGTGCTAGTCCTTGATACAGGTGTGTGTTCTATTAGAATAGTTTGTTGTTTATAATGGTGACCCAGTGTCTTATAATAGGTAGTATATTTAGGGATGTTCCCAGAGTGGTGGCTACAAGAGACAGGGATGAGTCCAGAAATGTTGTATGGGGCCTTAACTTGTATATGTCAGAGGTGAATTTGTAGTGGCTGTTGAGTGGTAGTGGTGGCTAATTTATTTGAATGGTGGTCGGTGCTGACCACTGTGAGCACATCCCTGTATATTTTACTAATATTGTAGCCGCGCATTTCACAATCACTGGTATGTGTCTCTTCTGTTTATATTCTTATAGCAAATCACAAGAATTCCACCAGAAGGACTTAGTGAAGACATCATCTCCAGTTTGGTGAATAAGAGACCAAACCAATTCAAGTTCTCTCCTCTGGTGCTAGAGAATGGAGACCTTATGGTCAGCATGTAGTTGTACAGTGTACAGAGTGATTTTACTGCTTAATTGTAGGGTGGAGAAATACTTCAACTGGAAAAGCAGATTGAAGTACAATCAGCCATTGTAAAGGCCAATAAGGTATCCAATATAGTTTGGAACTTGTAGATTTTAAGACATCCATTGACAAAGTTCAAACTCCATAGATTTAAGTTTCTGAAAAGCCACAAAATTTTCTGTAATAGCATTTTACAATGAAAATGGGTAGCATTATGTGCAAATTATAAAGGAGTCTCAAGTTTTATGTTAATGCAACTTTTCAGTTTCATGTAGTGTATGAAATTTCTTCTCTGCTTATTGTAGAGACTAGTTAGTGAGAGCAACGATAGTCGGTTGAAGAAGACACGCAAGAAGGACCTGAAGAAGCAAGAAGAGAAGGTAACCTCAGTATTACATGATGTACAGTGTTAATGTTTGGTTTGCTTTGTAGTTAAAGGACTTGGAGGCTCAGCTAGCTGCAATGAAAGGGAAAGGTGGTGCACAGAATTCAACCTTCTTTATTGGTCCCCCTATAAACATGAGATATACTGGAGGAGGTAAGTGTGTAGTGTGTGTGACAAAGCCTTCAATAACTGTAACTGTGTTGTGTGTGTTGTTGTGTGTGTGTTGTGTGTGCGTGTTGTGTGTGTGTGTGTGTTGTGTGTGCGTGTTGTGTTGTGTTGTGTGTGTGTGGTGTGTTGTGAGTGAGTGTGAGTGAGTGAGTGAGTGAGTGAGTGAGTGTGTGTGTGTGTGTGTGTGTGTGAGTGTGTGTGTGTGCGTGCGTGCGTGCGTGCGTGCGTGCGTGCGTGCATGCATGTGTGTTTTTTTGGGTAGCTAATGAATGTATTATATACCTGTCTTTGTCCACAGTTTCTGGTGACATAATCCCAAGGACTGCTCCACCAGTTCGCAAAGGGATTCCAGCTAATCGTGGCACAGTTGATGACTCTGTTATTAGTGATCTCATTTTTGATACCAACTCCAGAGAAACTCCACAGCTAGCAAGAAAAACTCAAACACTTAACAAATCCACACCTAACTTAAATAAATCTTCTCCAAACCTCAGTGAACTTTCTTTCTCACCCACCCCACCCATTCACCATCGAGACAACTTTGGCAGCTCCGTATCAAGTATATCATCAAAGACAAAATCAGTTGGTTCTCTTCCTTCACAGTCGGATGCTGATAGTCAGTCACTTTGTGGTGGTAGAGACAAGTCACATTCACCATTTAGTGATGAGCTCTCACCAAGCAGTGGTGTGCCTGCTATCCACCTCTCTCCATCAGCAACATCGAATGTGTTTGATAGACCTGTGTCTCCCTCACGGCCACTACCGATTGACTCATCTCCTAGCAAGAGCAGATTAGGTGGAATGACTGCTAATGGTATGAAGCAAAGTGACATGTTTGCTGCTGTTATGAATGAATACAAGGATAAGTCGGCACCGTCTTCTGTTGTTAATGCCAATGGATCACCTACACCTAGCAGAAAGAAGATACATCATTACGAGTCCATTTGGGATTATCCGTCTGCTGAAGATCGGCAGAAAAACAAAGTTGATCTGCCAATGCAAACAAGACAACGACATCAATCACCGAGACATGAGCCTCAGAGAAATGAGCATCAGAGACATGAGCATCAGAGACATGAGCATCAGAGACATGAGCCTCAGATGTCAACAAGGGTTGACAGGATTGATCAACCATTGTCAAAATATGATCAACATCTTATGAAGTTTGACCAATTTGTGTCAAAACAAACTCAAATGAGGCATGATCAAAGAACTGCAATACACATGCCTAGACAAGATCAACAAATGTCAAGGCATGATCAGTTTATGCCAAGGCTTGATCACCCTGGTTCAAGGCACGATCAACACATGTCAAGACATCATGATTACCCAGGATCAAGACACGAACAATTCATTTCCAGACAAGATTTTGGTATGCCTCAGCACCCACAAGACACTCACCGCAACGCACCACTGCCATCCCGCACATTTTCAAGCGTCCCACCAGGCCACCACCAGTTACCAACACGATACGTATCAGAAAACAGGTTAATGCTGCCGAACCATGGTGAAGTGGAGTCAAGTACTTTAGAACGACGAAGAAGAAAATCATCCCAGCCAGAACACATACACGCTGTGCATATCAATGCAATGAGGAGTAATGGTTACACACCAGGTAGAAGACCTAATCCCCCTACAATTGAAGAAAATCCAATTGAGATGATGTCATCATCTTATCATCAAGGTCATATCGGCGGCACTACTGGTACACTGGTGAGATCAAATACAAGATATGAGCCCAGTGGAAGATTTGACCCCTGGGATTATGCAGCTTCTGCGTTACCATACAGTTTGCAGCATGGAAGACAGCGAAGTGAACCCGAGCATTTGTTTGAACATGCAAAATCAGAAATTGTAGATTTCCAACATCACGTCAACCCCTCCAATAACTCTTACAATTTCCACGAACAGAATTCATATAATTTTCACGATCCCGGGACTTTTGAAGAGGGCACACTCGTATGATGCCAATGCCTTTTATTCCTATAAAATTATTTTATGTGTGTGTTTTAGCGATTTGTTGTATAGGATAGTAATATATGTTCGTGTGTATGTATGGTGATGATCATTTTTAAAATTGTATATAAAATGCTGCTAAAAAGTATATTGAGATTTTAAAATTTGAACATTCGGTGGTCAAGTTGTAAGACGGTTACAGCATGTTTGGTAGCATAAGTAGTAAATTTTGTCACAGACTGAGCTGATCTAAGTCACATCAGGCAAAATCAAACTTAACACCACCTGTAGATAGCTACACTAACATACTATTGGTTTTTCTCTTGGCAAATTATAATGGCTTGAATTCTTTAAATTGAAATTTAATGTCTGAGTAACAAACTTGAAAGTATCTCAAATGTGCTGCAACTGAACCTTGTTCTTACTATAATAGCTTGCATATTAAAATATGACCAAGAGTTCATAATATAGTATAGTGAACTCTTTTGACTAGACTTCATATAAGCTGTTTTTGAAATTGTTGCTTACTTTCTAATGAATTCAATGAAATCGATGAGTATATAACCACTTTTCAATCAAAAATCTTGCTATTCTAATAAAACAGTCAGCTCTTGAAAACTTGTATAACCTTGATATTGAAGGCAAGCATAGGTTATTTTCAATTAGCTAAGGCTTAATCCATCATGACCTTGTCAGTATTTCTGTATATGGTCATACAGGATATACTAACATCCCCAACAAAAGTATTTGAATGCATCGATATAGTTACAATGGGAGATTTCCTGCAAGAATAACCAACTTAATCCTACACCTTTCCAACAAATTTCTGTGGAAATATTTAGCCGATTTTCTACTGACTGACTTAGTGTGAACTACTCAACTATGACATGGCTAAGATCTTGATTTCTTCATTGTTCAATGTTGCTTTGGTTAGAGACGTGCCTTTCTGCCAGCCGTAGTGGCTACAGTATAGTTATGCCAGTGCATGGACATTTAACTCCTATTTCAGTCATAAAAAAAGCTATGAAACAAGGGGAGTCATCTACATACAACTGCAACTCTACTAGTGGACATTTAATCCACTACTTCAAATCTTCAAATCATGGTTATACTTAGGCCTGAAGTCAAATATGCTCAGAATTTTGCCCAAAATGCTTTCAAGAATTTCCCAAAATTTTTACCCATTATGCTTCTTCAGTGTTCCTATCATGCTTGCGTTTTGCTCCTAAGTTAGCAACATTTGTGACAATTATCATGGAACATTTTAATTGTGTTCTATTAGAATATTTCACTATAAAATGACTGTTCTATTAGAGAGTATCGATCTAAGGAGTTATGCACAATGTTCTTTGTTGCAGTTTCCACTGACTGCTCTAGTAGGGAGTATCAATCTATTTTCATGGAAATAGGCTCCATGGTTTGAAATATCCTCCTGATACTTCAGCCTGTTATGCTTTTTATTATACTGGCATATATGATGCAGGCCTAGTATACTATAATTATGACTGAAGACTGAAGACTGAAGCAGGAATTGTGATTAGGTCAGCAAGTACAGCTGCAGGTGTAGATGATCTCCCTTGTTTCACTGCTTTTTGTTTGCATGCTTAATGTAATTTTTCCTTACACTTGTACACATAATGTCCTAATGAAACAGCTATATGTAAACCCATTACGGGTATTTGTGGTTTTAAAATCTAAGAGACGACCGCCTTACAAAATAAGCTGCAGATAACTATCAGTGGTGATTCTAGAGCTATGGAAAGGGGAGCTATAACTAACTCTTTAGTATTTTTTGATAGAATTTCAGCCAGAGTTATGTGGGTACAATCTCCAGAAGCTGTATAGGACTGTAACAATTTCAAATCTGTAAAATTTATTATGCTAAATGGTAAATGCATGTAAACAGCAAAAACCAACAATGCCTATCGGTGTTTCCCAAAAACTGAATTCAGAGCCTTTGTACTAGGCACCCATTTCCCTGTCCCCTAGAATATTATGATGGATTCTTTATGTTGGCAATCTGTTGGTTATACGTATGTAGGAATTTTGAAGGAAGTGTGTAATGCATGAGTATAATGCTTGAAATTCAAGATTTTAAAAATGCATGATCAATTGTGCAAGATGTGATAAACACAGTAATAATAAGAAGGTACGGAAATTGAACACCACTTCATTGGATGGAATAGCTCAGTGTAGCTACACTTCCACATATCAATCAAAACTTCAAATGCATTGTTATAATATTCCCACATCCAAATAAAATGAGCAGCTCTGTTCTACACAGTAATGACCAACAATAAGGACATTGTTTATGTATACACAGCATATGGATTTGCAAAAAAAGTTTTTGGTACTGTACTGTGCAAATGTTTGCTCTATATTGTATAAGATCCAACACAGTGTAGCCTAAATATTTCGAGGGGCAAACTTTTCGAGGTTGAGGAATATTGCTAAAAATAAATTTTTTGCCGATTTGCAAACACTCCCAAAATGTATTATACTATATGGAGGTCTAAATATTTCGAGGGTAAAATTTTCGCTGATAGCACCAAAACCGTGAAATCAGCAAAAATTTTCCCCCTCAAAATATTTTGGCTATATGGCACTTTTGGGAAGCGTAAAACAGTTATGCTTATTTACGTAAAAAATAGCTGCTAAACTAACCTATATATAGTTACAAACAACCAGAATCATGAAACTGCTGGCTCGCGTTTAGTATCTCCACCTTTTCAAACATACTTCATGCAACAACTTTAAACAGGCTGTAGGACCCAGTCCTACAGATCTTCAGCACTTGTGCTGTAAAGCATTAATAAAAGAAATAAAATAACATGAGCTATCTGTAGCCAGCAGTTTCGTGCAATCAGCTAGTATAGGTTAGCTATAAAAATGTGTTACTCTTTTTAATGTGCGCATGTCATGCTAATGTTTAGCTGCATAACACTTCAATAATAATTATAATCATTTTAATGATTTATATTTCTCACTCTTGAAACTAATTAACAGGCTGTTGTTGTGTTTGTCTAATTTAGTGCCAACATGTCAACTACTTGGGGCTCCTGATAATGGCAAGGTTGACTGTTTCTTGTTGGATGATGTTTGTATCTTCTCATGTAACACTGGTTATGAGCTAACTGGTAGTGACAATAGGACCTGTCAGAGTAATGGAAGCTGGAGTGGTAGTGAGGCTGTGTGTGGAAGAGGTAAACTTTCAGTGTCATTTAAATTCATAGGCGGCGGAAAGGGGGGGCTAGGGGGCTGAAGCCCCCCCCCCCCCCCTCAGAATGATATCACACTGAAATTATCTTTCTTGGAGTGGGGCTGAAAACCGTGATAAAGATCGAGATACTCTAATAGAGCAGTCACTTTAATAAAGTAGTCAGTGTGTAGCGAGCTATGTAAGGATTTTTATGTAGTTTATCAGCTAGAAATGGTAGTTGGTGAGGTGGAAAGCTCTTGTCAGTTGGTTGTGACCTTTCCTTACCAAACTACAGAAATAAGTCTGGGTCAGCCCAGCCCCCCCTCATATCAACTACTTCCTCCGCCGCTGTTTAAATTGTTTATACAAGTTCATCATAATAATTATTATTACAACCAAATTATATTAAATTACAACCAAAATATATTAAATTACAACCAAATTGCATGTAGATATATACAGTGCATATGAAACAGAGCTAAGGTGTACTTCATGACCTCATTAATTAGACCACCTCATTATAACGACCATGTCAAATAAGTCCCAACCACAGCTAAGGTGTACTTCTCTTGACCTCATTAATGATCATGTCAAGTAGGTCTCAAACGTAGCTAAGGTTGTACAATGTACATAATGACCTCATTAATAAGACCACCTTGTTATAATGATCATGTCAAGTGGCCATGGGTTCCAAACATAGCTAAAGTGCACTTCATGACCATATTAATAAGAGTGCCACAGTCTTGATCAATGCAGATCAGGGAGTCAGGGCTGTGCCCCCCATACCCTTTGCTTCATATACAGTGTACCTACTAATGTGGTGCATCCCCTTCCCAAGCCTTGGTTCTACCCCTGTAATAATATCATTTACTGTTATCTTCCATATAGTCCCATGTACACCACTCAATGCTCCTAATCGTGGGGAGATGAGCTGTACTGGTAATGTATATGAGGACATTTGTGTCTTCACATGTGATGATGGTTATGAGCTAACTGGTAGTGACACTAGGACCTGTCAGAGCGATGGAAGCTGGAGTGGTAGTGAGGCTGTGTGTACACTACAAGGTATGTACAATGAAATGTATTACCAATTATGGTTAAAATATCAAAATTCAGAGGCTAATAAATTCATCACTACAATTTCGTGTGCTCAAACGTAGACAAAATCTGCATATCACATGTACCTTTAATGTTTTCCACTGTGTGTGTCATGTATATACATGTATATGCATGCATGAAGCTATTGTGCATACACACACTTTAGTTTAGCCTATAATGCTACATTATGTTACTGTAAGATTCAGAGTAATGTGTGGCAGAGTATCTATATTCCAACAAATACAATACATTAAGCAGCAAGTCTGTTCTCAGAGCTAAGGCTCATGTGCTTAATCATTTCAACCATGTAACAGCGCTATGTTTGAATATGCTGTAGTGTGCTTGTACAGGAGACACTGGCAGTTAGCTAGCCTTCTGCCATAGAAATGTTTGTACAAGTATAATCCTTGTTCTGTTTTTCTTTATAGTCTGCTCAGTAGAATATGTCACTACAAATGTTACAGTGGTGGACACAACTGCTACAGTTACTTTTGAATCATTTCCACCTCATCCTGAGGTAACTTTCCGTTGCAAGCTGAACAGAGGAAAGTATGAAGATTGTAAGTTATGTACCTGCTCGATGACAATACGTGACTTAATTTTACAAAACCATACCTTGGGCACAACGTAAACTTGCATACTTTTATATACTTCAGCTTAACCTGCACACCAAAAGATTTTTTACTAAATGAAGCCATTTGTGACCTTTCAACACATCTACAATTTTCCACCATTTTTAGATTGGCAATTATGTTTATTACAAAGAGCTAATACCTATGGAGGGTATAAATCAAATAAAATATAATAAGTTCCATGCACATGCCTCTTGGAGCTCTAGATGCACTACAACAGCACACGAATACAGAATTTTGACTTAACATATACAGCAGGCCAGCCAATAGCATAATATCCAGTCACTCATATATAGCTATGCCTTGGCAAGACCACTAGATGGCTGTGTGGTCTTTTGTAGAGGTCAAATACATCTCCAGAAAGCAGACCTAATAAATAAGAAAAATACATCTACTTGAGGTAAGGTGGGTGTGACAATCATTAGTCTTATATAGTGTACAAAGCCAGCAATCTTGTGGTGTTATTTCAAACCAATTTTTTTACCCAACAGTAATCGGTTTTCAAAAATCAAGTCATATAATTATTTGTTTTGTATGTCTTAATTTATTGGGGAAATATGGGTGACTTGTTACAAGCAGATTTTGACAAAGAAACTATAAAGCTAGTAGACTAGTAAAATCTTCGTTTTATCATTAAATTCATGAAATTTTACTGCATGCCAGATTTATAACATTCCTGTTGTGTAGTACATTGATAAACATCATTGTGTAATTATTGTATTTAGCATGAATTGCTTGTGTGATTTATGTAGGTACAAGTCCGTGGGTTTACGATAACTTGAAGGTGATTAATCACCGTGTTATCGTACAAGCTGCTTGTCCACAAAAATCCAGCAGAGTTAGGTTTACTGTTACCGGTAATGAAAAGTAAGCCTACCTACTGAAGCCAAACTGAAACAACGTTGATAACTTAATAGATAGCTGTCTTAATATAAATACTGCATAGCTATTATGTGCACAAGTGCATGTAACTAAACTTTAGAGAACTTTTTGTACACTTTTGTAAGTCAGTTTAATAAAGTGTATGCTAATTAAGGCTACTTTGAGTATTCCTCTTTATGCTGAGAGTATGGTTTTAGTATTGACAAATTCCTTTGAAAGTGTGGACATATTATAGCTAGTACTATCAGCTAGCGGCCTAAAGGAAGGATACAATTCCTATGTACATGTATTTTACATAAACACATCTTCATGTGTTGTATTTCAAGATGGCATATCCAAGCAAATTAGTGTTATCTTACGTTATGTCTTCTCACCACTGGCTGTAATTTCATTAATCATCCACATATGCATGTACAGCTGAAGTATTGGTTATCTGAACAGTTGCAAGTTTTAATACAATCACATTATTAAACACACATCATCTTGTATGTAAGATAAGTGTACCGGTATGTAATTTGGTCATGAATGATCTGATTTGTAAATACAATGCCCAAGGGCCACATTTGTTATCATTCATAATGCAGCTATATGTATAGTAGCAGGAATTAACCCATATATAGTAAAGAGTAGCTTTCTATTATGGTAGTAACTAGTCAGGCACTAGCTACTAACCCCACCCTCCATGCTGTAGGTTATCTGGTAATCCAGTACACGATGTTTTAACCAGCTGTAACACAGGGCTTTCTGAACAGCATGTATCATGTGTCTAGAGTCTATCTCTACAATCAATAATGTGCAATGAAGTATGTATGACCTGTACTGTGATAGATACTCTCCTCTATTATTATCTCTTGGTTACATGTTGTGCACATGAGAGAGAAAGTTAGTATGCATATATGCATGCCAGAGTCTCTATACAAATGAATAATTCAAGAGTGTCAACACATATGTACACACTGACATAACAAGGAAATGTGATAATCAAAACAATCCGGATTCACTTATAGAATGTACCACAAATTACAGAGTTTGCAGAGACAAAGTGCTGGACACTGTAAAGCCATGATAATAATTCCTCTGAATTACTCAGAACCATTTGTAGAATCTCTGTACTGTGTAACTCTTGATATAACTGTGCATACATGCATAACACTTACGTACATGCACAATGCACACTCCACAGACACATGCAGACACACTACACTTACACTACACACACACTTGCACACTCACTACTTACACTATAGACTAGCTATGTGTACACGTGTGTATATACATCGACAAAACATGATCTACACTCATATATTAACCACACTATAATACCACTTTGTTGTAGAACATGACCACTTGTATTATAGTTTGGCTGTTATATATGCATGGCATGTGCATGCACCCTTGCTTAGGATACAACAATGTTGGTGTAGTAAGTATTGGGGATTGAAAATTTCATACCTGATACCTCACATCACTACAATTACTGAGCACACTTGCACAGGCACACACACACAGCAAAAACAAAACCTTCAGTTACCACGGCATGGTCATGCCTACCCAGTGAACCAGTACTAGGACACTCGTGTACTACTCAATTGCTTCAGTCAGTGTAGGAAAATCCTCCAGGGGAAGGACTAGTAATCTGTGCACAGGTGGTTGTATCATATCTTACAGGTGAAGGTGCCAGGCACCTGAAATCCCACCTAGACCTTTACCTGTTATATAAGACATACGTAGACAGTTAAGTATGTGCTTCCTCTGCTAGCAACAAGTATGTATCCATTGATGTTACAGCTGGGTGGGCTGCAGTTGACGCCATTGTACAGCTGGGTAGACTGGAATACACACGCACACACACACACACACACACACACACACACACACACACACACACACACACACACACACACACACACACACACACACACACACACACACACACACACACACACACACACACACACACACACACACACACACACACACACACACACACACACACACACACACACACACACACACACACACACACACACACACACACACACACACACACACACACACACACACACACACACACACACATGAATACTTGCAACTGAATACATGTACATGTTGCCTTCAGACAGAATTCTTGAAATTTGAAGTTGTACAAGGGTGACATAAGGCGTTTTTTGTGCTATTATCATGTTGTGCACGTGCATCTGACCATATGCAATTATTGTGAAGAAAAAGAGACACAAATGTGTAATAAAACAACATCAATGTTATAAAACATGTCAATTCAGTTGCTTGTTTTATTGCACATAAAGCTGTAGCAGATCAATTGGCACAGCCTCCTGGATAAAGGCTGAGAACTGACAGAGCTTCACTTCAACATCATTTTGCTGTGATATAGGAAATTTCTGAAAGAACCATGGCAACCCAACAATGGCACAGCAGTAGTTTCTATCACTCACACACCTGTTATAGTACTTGTCTACAGGAGGAAACTGATCTACATCATTGCCAGACTCGCAGTAATAATCATTGCCTACAAACACTGGTGGATCAGGCCCACCATGTGTGGTGCATGGACAGTTCCTGTTTGGAGTGTTGCGGTGATCATCATGACCTACAGCATAGCTCCACACATGTCGAGGACTACCTATTGTGATAGAAATTCCAGCTAGGTAGCTGTCATCTGTGCTTTCTGAGTGTCCTGCAAAGCCAGTAGCTGTTCCCTTCTGGTAACCTCTAGCTTGTCCACATACCTTAGAATATTTAGCACCATATACTGTGAAGATTTTTGGTGAGGATGTAGTAGGGTCAGCAGGATTCTGGTGGCAAATGTTTATACCATTAACAGTTGCACTAACCCATTCACTAGGGCAAGCATATCCTCTGTGTTTTCAGGTCTGCTATCCTCCCTTGTACCCACCACACTCCAGTTCCATATCACAGTAGACTTCATGTACACCAGTGGAAGTTTGTATCCAGTAGTCACCTGACATTCTTCTACTAGCTTTTTTGATATGATAAATGTCATCACAAGATTTTCCAGGATTCGTGTCTCTTTTATATCTTTCGTGTCTCTTTTCATATAAAGTCGCACTAACTTTATACAGTAGAACCTGAACCCCTTGGGACTAGGGTTGGTCCATAAGTCTGAAAAGTCCATATCTCTGAAGCTGTGTATAAATAACCTTAAAATAGCATAAAGAAAATAAGAAACCTATTAAAAATATCATTATTATCAACTACCATAATAGAACAGTCACTACTCTAACAGAGCAGTAATTTCCATAGTTTGGTTAATCAAATGTCTGGATAAGTGGGGTCTGGATAACTGAGGTTTCACTGTACATTAAACTTTGTAATCCCATCAGCACTTGTGCTGTATATAAAGCAACTAATGTCCAATTGGTTCCACATGGGGTATTTAGAGATAATAAGTCACTCTCTAGGGTTCCTATGGATACAAAAACATGAAATTAACAAGGAGAAAACATTCTGACTACCTGGCAGACTTTTGTAAGCGTTAGAGCATAAATTGGTTGACTGCAGGATCAAGGCTGCCTAGGTCCAGTCATGGATTTTTTCTCCTTTCTACAACATTTTCAAACATGACATCTTTAAATAGGCTGTAGGACCAGGTGTCCTACAGACCTTCAGCACTTGTGTAAAGCCTTAATGAATAAAAAAATCAAATGTGGTGTATCACATCAAAATTCAAAAATTGCTCTATAAAAGCCTGGTCACTTTGGGTCAATTTTGGGGAATTGGTAGGACCAGAAACATGTAATTAACTTTGCAAGGCCTTACTACATAAACTATAAGGTATCACACTCACTGCAGTTCCGGGCCAGTAATTTTTTTTGTGAGCAGGATATGCATGTATTAGTTGCATTGTTAAGAGTCTGTCGAATGGAAGATTTGGTGATAACAGATGGCTGAATGAAGCCAGAAAAACTTTTGAAATTCTGAATACAGTTAGGCTGATAGTGGCCTAGCACACTAATTTCCACTGTTTCATATTAGTTATCAATTGTAAACGATCAAATTCTGCAAGTAGCTGTAAGTACTTGGTCTTATTAATTTTTGCCTCCTAGCTTGAATGTGATGTTCAGAATGCAAGGGACAAGTCAGTTCCAGTTGAGGTTCCAGTACAACAACAGTGGATGCGGTTTCAGAATCATTGTTACTATGTATACTGCACAAACGTTTTCTGTATAATATTGTATAAGATAGAACACTTTTGGGAAAAGTAAAAAGTTATGCTTATTAATTTTACTTAAAAATTATAGCTACTACATTGCATTTTAATATCCCATACAGCTATAAACAGTCTAACTAATCACTGGCTCATGTTTAGAATAAACGTGAGCTATCTACATGTAGCTAGCAGCTAGTTACGTGATCAACTAGTATATTTATAGGTATATAGGGACGCGTCTATTATGCCGGAATAATTTCGGGAATAATAGGAAGTGGAAAGAATTGGGGAATATTCCGGAATAATCGGATGAGTTCTAGGAATAATTATGCACTTGTCAATTTCATGCCCCACCCCCCCCACCCCCGGGCGTCCCCACACCCCAGGTGGGGATTTGACATTGTTTCTTATCCCCACCCCTGGGGCAATTGACAGTTGTCCAATTCATTGACCGATTTTCGATAGTTGCATTTCTAAACAATAAAATCGCACCATAGATAGTATATTCTCCTATCTATGATCGCACTTGCTACTATAATTTTACTAGCTGCAGGGCAGCGCATGCGCTTAGTCATCCTTGAAGTGTTGTCAAATCCCCTACTATGGGGGTGGGGACATAGTGGGGATTTGACAGCCGATTTTGCCCCAGTAGTGGGGAATTTGACACCACGAATTGTCAAATCCCCTGTATTGCATGAAATTGACAAGTGCATTAGTGCAAAATTATAAGTTTTTCTTGTAGTGTGATGCAAAAATCGTTTGGATATAACACTGAAACAGTGTAAGCATAAAAACGGTTAAAAAGATTGAGATGCAGTTACCAATACTCTAATAGAGCAGTCAACTTTGAGACTATAATTCTAATATAGCAGTTTTTGCACAAGTTCCGGGAATAATTTTGGGAATAACAAGTAAATTTAAAAAGAATTGCCAGAAAGAATAATTGGAAGATTAAAAAGCATAATAGACTCCTGCATATTTATAGGTTAGCTACAAAAATGTGTTGTTACTCTTTATAATATGTGTAGTGTGTTCTTGTTAATGTATAGCTGGATAGTTGACACTTCATAAATATTACAATTATTTTAATGGTCCTAGTTCTGTATATTCCTCACTCAGAAACTACTTAACAAGCTGTTATTGTGTTAGTGCCAACATGTCAACAACTTGGGGCTCCTGACAATGGCAGGGTTGACTGTTTCCTGTTAGATGATGTTTGTATCTTCTCATGTGACACTGGTTATGAGCTATAGCTGGTAGTGACAATAGGACCTGTCAGAGTGATGGGAGCTGGAGTGGTAGTGAGGCTGTCTCACCTGTCTGTGGAAGAGGAAAACTTTTCACCATGATATTACATGCAAATTATGTTTACTTTGAGATACCTGTATATAAACACAGTGCATATGAAACAGAGCTAAGGCATACTTCGTGTCTTCATTAATAAGATCACTTCATTATACTGACCATGTCAAGTAAGTCCCAAGTCTCAAACATATGTAGCTAAGGTTATACTTACAGTAATGACCTCATTCATAAGAAAACTATAGGGAAGCCATTTTTGGCTGGTTCTATTTTGGTTTCACTGTATTGGTACACAATATAGTTGTGGATCCAAGCCCCCCCCCCCCCCCCCCCCCTCCTAAAAAAAGTAAACTTTTATACAAACAACATAAAGATACTCTGAAAGAGCAGTCATGCAAATACTCTAATAGAACAGTTATCACAGTCAAGACTCTTTTACAGTCAGTATGCACATGTTGAGCTGGATCCTGAAAAACAGCTAAAAAATGAAAAGTGGATATTTCTTAACTGATATTTCAGCCAGCCAGATTAGGGGTGACAATAAAACTGTCAACAGCAGACATGTGTGGTTTGGCTCCATTACAACTTCGGGAAAGGGTTGTAATAGATACTGCACTTTTATGCCTTCCCATAGGAAATGTATGGAGAAAATTTTGATTGACTGTAATTACTATGTCAGACATTTGAACGAAAGATTTCGAAATACTTTCAGCAGGTCAAGCGGTACTACAAATGAGCCAAATTACAAGATTATTTGTCCCCTTTTCTGTTACACCTTTTCAGCTATAAGTCACTAAGTCTAAGTCCTTGAAATTAGGTTAGGTGATCCTAAGGCTGCAGCACATGTTGTTGTCAGACCTTCAGTGCTGGTCACTGTAAAGCGCTAATAATAATAATAATAAATTATGTGTAATTATATACATATGTTTTTTTTTAGGATCCAGCCCAACGCGTACATACTATAGCCTGCTAGGAATTTTTGTAAATGCAATGCACATAGTGCTTTGTATGCCATTCTTGCTGAACTAGTTACTCATGACTGTCACAAATTCCTATAACTCTTGATCAATGCAGACCTCTTAGAAAGCAGTATGATTTAGATATTTGTGCACAAAAATTAATCTACATAAAAATTTCCTAAAACATATATATAAAATACCTGTAGTTCCTGGGAGGCTGTGCCTGGCCCCCAGACTTCCTATTCCATATACAGCGTACCTACTACCGTGATGCACCCCCTTCTCAAGCTCTGGATCTACCTCTGTAATAATATAATTTACTGTTATCTTCTGTATAGTCTCGTGTACACCACTCAATGCCCCTAATCATGGGGAGATGAGCTGTACCGGTAATGTACATGAGGACATTTGTGTCTTCACATGTGATGATGGTTATGAGCTAACTGGTAGTGACACTAGGACCTGTCAAAGTGATGGCAGCTGGAGTGATAGTGAGGCTGTGTGTACACTACAAGGTATGTACCATAAAATGTATTACCATTTATGGTTAAAGCATCAAAAATCTGAGGCTAATAAATAGGGCTGAAACAATCATGGTTTTTTAGTATTGAGTACTCTCTTGATCGAGTACTCACGATTACTAGCTTTTGCAGTCATACCCATTTGACATGTTTTGTACCAACCTTAAACAGTTTACAGCTTTTCAAGTAACAACACACACTGTATTAAAGTATTAATATTAGTGTCCCTGACAAAAAAAAATATGCTAATCAAAACTCAGCAGCCTTCCATGTGTTACTCCCTGATGACAAATACACCATGTGAACTGGTTCACGTGATCTTAACGAGTACTTGGGTACCAATTTTATTATCTGAGTACCAAATCCTTAATGAGTACTCTCCGAGTAGTAGTATTTGTTTCAACCCTACTAATAAATTCATCACTACAATTGCGTATGCTCAAACATAGCCAATGTCTGCATATCACATGTACCTTTAGTGTTTTCCACTGTGTGTGTCATGTATACATGCATGCATGTAGCTATTGTGCATACACACATTTTAGTGTAGCCTATTGTGATGCATGGACATTATGTCACTGTATGATCCTATGTGGCAGAGTATCTATATTCCAACAAATACAATACATTAAGCAGCAAATTTGTTCTCAGAACTAAGGCTCATGTGCTTAATCATTTCAACCATGTAACAGCGCTATGTTTGAATATGCTGCAGTGTGCTTGTACAGGAGACACTGGCAGTTAGCTAGTCTTCCGTCATATATACAAATGTTGGTACAGGTGTAATCCTTGTTCTATTCTTCTTTATAGTCTGCTCAGTAGAGTATGTCACTACAAATGCAAAGTGGTGGACACAACGGCTACGGTTACTTTTGATTTTCCCCCTCCTGAGGTAACTTTCCATTGCAAGCTGAACAGAAGATTGTAAGTTACGCACCTGCTTGATGACAATTTGTGACTTAATTTTACGAAGCCTTCCCTTGGGCACAAAAGTAAAATTGCAAATTACCAGTACTTTATATACTTCAACTTACCCTGCACACTAAAGGATTTTTTTTTACTACATGAAGTCATTTGTTCAGCACATCTACAATTTCCACCATTTTAGATGGGCAATTATGCTTATTACTTGGAGAGTATAAATCAAATCAATCATATATATATATATAATAAGCTCTATGCACATGCCTCTTTGAGCTCTAGATGCACTACATACAACAGCACAAAATTTGTAATAAAGAATTTTGATATTCAGTAACTTAGCATCAGTGTTGGGAGTAACGCGTTACGTAACATTATTACTTTTGTGGTAACTAAGGTAATATAACTCGAGTTACTTTACTTACAAATGTAACGCGTTACCTAAGTAATATAGTTACTGTAACGAATCTAATACTACGCAATATTATTACTACAAGTAACGAAGTTACTAATCTCGTTAGTAACCCTCTGAGTAACGCCTAGCCACAACGAAGTAATGAAGCCTACTGAATGAAGCCTACTGAATGAAGCTTATTTACCAGCTTCTTACTTATAACCATGATTTGCACATTGTCCAACAACGCAATCATGTCACGTGATAAGGTGGTAGTTTCACACGTGACAGCTTAAGGCTGTGGACACAAAGTAATATAATGTGTAATATTATTATAGTTACTTTATTTTATGGGTAATATGTAACTGTAACTAAATAGTTCAGTTGCAAGTAATATGTAATATGTAACTAGTTACTTTTACAAAGTAACTTGCCCAACACTGCTTAGCATACAGCAGGCCAGCCAATAACACAATATCCATATATAGCTATGCCTTGGCAAGACCATTAGACAGCTGTGTGGTCTTTTACATGCCTCTAGAAGTCAAATACATCTCCAGAAAGCCAACCTGATGTACTGTGTGAAAATCATTAGTCAGATCTATAGTGTACATGGCCATCTTGTGGTAATCAATTTTTACCAAACAGTATTATGTAATTGGCTATCCAAAATCAGGTCACACAATTATTTGTTTTGTACCTATTGGGGGAAATATGGGTGACAGATTTTGGCAACAAAAAAACTAAAGCTATATAGTAGACTCATAAAATACTTAAGTTTTATCATTAAATTCTAGAGACTTTACTGTTTGCCAGATTCATAAAATTTCTCTCCAGTGTTCCTGTTGTGTCAGGGGCATAGCCAGGATTTTTGAAGGGGGGTTCCAACAGCAGTATTGAGTTACCAGAAGCAGGGGTCTGCATGGGGGCACAGCCCCCAGCCACTGAGAGACTTTCAATATTTTAATAAATCAAAACTCTACATTCTATATGCAAAAAATAGTACATTAATTATAATGCATAGCTATATATTAAGTGCCCCTGAGATGAAGTTTGTGCTATACCTAGTGGAAACAGACAGCACAACACATAGAGACACATATAGACATCTCTAAGTGATAGTTATCCCACTGGAATAGGAACCATGAATCCACTAATACAAATGGAATGACTTACAATCAAAACATTATAACTACAAAAATATGCATTGCATGGATTCATTCTGCTTGCCCAAAGTGATAAAGTACTGGCATTCTATATCCTTGCACACCAAAACTATAACAGTATAAGGTCATGCTCAGTTTTGCATTTATTAAATGTTAGAATGTCTGAAAAACTCCAGTAACGAAGTTTCTCAATATAATGGATATTTACAATTAGACTATGCGTGACTGCTCTATTAGAGTATATAGATGTTTTTACAAGCTTTCAAGAGGGCTCATGCTACATTACCTCTGTAAATCCTTCCCTGGAGATGAATGCAAGCTTTATCAATGGTTGTGCTGTGCCATGCACTATTACTCACTCATTTTTTTCTGCCACACTAAATTGTGTGTTAGGGTATTGCTGTAAATTCAGAAGTCTAATTTTACAGGAAGGGGGGAGTTCCTGAACCCCTGGGAACCCCCCTCCCTACGCCCCTGTGTGTGATACTTTTATTATGCTTGACAAACTGTCATTGTGTAACTATTGTATTTAGTAAGAATTGTTTGTGTGATTTAGGTAAAAGTCCATGGATTTATGATAACTTGAAGGTGATTGATCATAATGTTATCGAACAAGCTGTTTGTCCACGAAAATCCAGCAGAGTTAGGTTTACTGTTACCGGTAACAAAAAGTAACCCTATCGCTGAAGCCAAACTGAAACAGTATTGACAACTAAATAATGGATAACTGTATAAATATAAAAATTGGATAGCTATTATGTATGTATTTTCTGAACTTTACAACTCTTTGCGCACTTTTGTAAGTCAGTATGAGTATCTACAACAAAGCTTAGAGTATATAGCATACAGGTTGTATTAGAATAGTTATAGCCTAAAGGAATTAACATGTGTTTACATAAACACATCTTCATGTATTGTATTTCAAGATGACATATCCAAGCAAATTAGTGTTATCTTACGTTATGTCTCTTTCACATCACTGCCTTTAAATTTCATTAATCACTTCATTGCACATATTGAATGTAGAGATAGGCTATAGACATAATATGCATCCTAGCTACTTTAAGCTTTGTTGTAGATATTCATCCACTGGACCACTAGCTAATCTACAGCATGGAGGGTGCCTGACTAGTTACTACCATAAGACCAGGTAAACTTGATTAATTATTTCTCATCTCTGCCCGCATCCCTTAGTAGCCCACCTCCTCTAATTTCATTATTGCTGTTATCAATCACATGCACACGTATTTTGATGCTAAGAAGTTTTCTTTAATAATGAATAATGAAAAATGACCTCCCGTCTACATGGAAATCTGAATTTTTGTGGATGAACAAGTTTGCCTGGCCTATTAGAGAGCTACTCTCTACTATAGGTGAAATTTTGCTACTACATATAGCTGAAGTATGAATGACAACAAATGTGGCCCTTGTATTTACAAATCAGATAAGAAATGGTCATTCATGACTCAAATAGTTACATATCAATGCATTTGTCTCAATTACAAACAAGATGATGTGTGTTTAATAAAATGTTGTATCAAAACTTGAAACTGTTCAGTTAACCAATATACTTCAGCTATGTATAATATCCACATGTATATATCCTGTACTGTGTTGGATATTCTCCCCTATTGTTGATACATGGTTACATCAGTGCACATGAGTGAGAGAAAGATAGCATGTGTATAGCCTCTAACTAATGATTCTGTGAAATTCAATAGGATTCCATTAGATCTGTCAGTATGCACACATTGGCGCAAACAAGGAAATGTGATAATTAAAACAATTTTTGATTATAGAGACAATAGAGTATACTACGAATTACAGAGTTTCATAGAGACAGTTCCTCTGAATTGCTTAGATTCATTTGTAGTGGCTTTGCACTGTGTTAGATACTCTCCTGTATTTATTAACTCTTGACATATCTGTACATACATGCATAACATATATAATTAACATTTACATGCACAATGCACACTCCCAAGACACCACAAACACTATACATGCATGCACGCTTACACTACACACTTACACACAAATGTACACTCACTACTTACATCACAGACTACACATGTATGTATATTTATATAGCACAATCTGCACTCGTGTATTAGCCACATTGTATAGTCTCTGTTTTTGACTGTCCCACTTTGTTTCAGATCATGATTACCACTTGTATAGTTTGATTGATGATATCACTCATATGTGCATGCACCCAGTTACGCTTGCTTAGGATATAGCAATGGCTGTGTAGTATGTATGCAAGGGATTGACATTTTCACACCTTGTAATGAATGCTGAATAATTATACTGAGCACACACATGCGTGCGCACACACCAAGCAAAGCCTTTGGCTACCATAGCATGGTTACATCTACCAAGTGAACCAGTACTAGGACACCTGTGTGTTACTCGGTTGTTTCAATCAGTGCAGGAAAATCCTTTTGGGGAAGGACAAGTAACCCGTGCACAGGAGGTTGTATCATGTCTTACAGGTGAAGGTGTCAGGCACCTGAAATCCCTTCACCTATTATACGTATAAGACATAGACAGTCAAGTATTTGCTAGCATCAAGTATCCATTGATGTTGCAGCTGGGTGGGCTGCTTCCCCAGTTGATACCAGGTCACTATTTAACTGGGTAGACACTATTTAACTGGGTAGACACTATTTAACAGCTGGGTAGACTGCAATACAGGTACACGCACACACATGAATACTTGCAACTGAATACATTGGCTTCAGACAGAATTTTGAAATGTGAAGTTGTACAAGGATGACCTAAAGTGTTTTTTTTTGTGGTATTATCATGCTGTGCATCTGACCATATGAAATTATTGTGAAGAACAAGGGGCACAAATGTGTATTACAACAACATAAATGCTATTAAACATTTCAATTCAGTTGCTTGTTTTATTGTACATAAAGCTGGAGCAGATCAATTGGCACAGCCTCCTGAATAAAGGCTGAGAACTGACAGAGCCTTACTTCAACGTCATCTTGCTGTGATATAGGAAATTGCTGAGAGAACCACGGCAACCCAACAATGGCACAGCAATTGTTCCTATCACTCACACACCTGTCTCCATCCCAGAGAGGGTCATCAGTATAGTACTTGTCTGCAGGAGGAAACTGATCTACATCATTGCCAGACTCGCAGTAATAATTGTTGCCTACAAACACTGGTGGATCAGGTCCAGGATATGTGGTACATGGACAGTTCCTGTTAGCTGTGTTGCGGTGATCATCATGACCTACAGCATAGCTCCACACATGTTGTCGAGGGTTACCTATTGTGATAGAAATTCCAGCTAGGTAACTGTCATCTATACTTTCTGAGTGTCCTGCAAAGCCAGTAGCTGTTCCCTTCTGGTAACCTCTAGCTTGTCCACACATCTTAGAATATTTAGCACCATAAACAGTAAAGATTTTTGGTGAGCATGTAGTAGGGTCAGCAGGATTCTGGTGGCAAATGCTTATGCCATTGACAGTTGCACTAACCCATTCACTAGGACAAGCATCTCCTCTGGTAGTGTTCAGGTCTGCTATCCTCATCCAACCTCCCTTGTATCCACCACACTCCAGTTCCATATCACAGTAGACTTCATGTACACCAGTGGAAGTTTGTATCCAGTAGTCACCTGACACTCCTCTACTAGCTTTGTTGATCTGATAAATGTCATCACAAGATTTTCCAGGATTAGACTCCAGCATTCCTAGACTACTACAAAAGCTGGAACACACCTTCTCCTGAGATGCTACCAGGCACCCAAACAGAGCAAAGATGAAGCTATGAACCACTATCATTGCTCAATTGTACTTTGTGACTACATACAATACAGTTGTGTGACACTTAAGTACGTATAAAACATGTAATTGACTGGCTTATACAAAGCATGTTTCTTCATGGATAATCAAATTAGAATCCTGTAATATTAATTGAGTACAAAGTTTATTTATTGAATGTAATGCAACACCAGCTACTTCATAACTGCAGAAAAGCTGCAGAATCATCATAGCTATTATACCTACTTCAGTATACTGTGGAATGTATTGTGTTGTACATATAACATGGAGTTGTGCTATGTACATGATACATGTAAATACCTGACTTCACATATTGCTATAATACATTAACACATGTACATAGGAACCATTATACAGAACAAACATTTTATCAAAAAACCAAACATTCGCTACATGTAGGCATAGAGACATGATTTATTCTAGACCATAAACAGTTGAAACATTTAAGTTTCTGAAAAGCAAAGTGTCATTAAATGTACAAATTCCCGAAACAAAACTCCATGGTGCCTTTAATTTGTTGGTGTCACTGAGTTACTGCTTAATGACAAATGCATCATGTGAGTATGGTTCGTACAGTCTGAAAAAGTACTTAAGTGCCACTTTTATTACCAAAATACATACAAAGATATCATTAATGAGTATCCATGTACTGCAGTGCCTGCAGCATTTGTTTCAGATGTAGGTACTCTCCCACATATTGAAATTGTTTAATTAATATCCTTTTCGTAAAACATAGAGGATAGTGCTATAGAAATATGCAATAACTGGCAGTTCATGTGAAATCACCATTGTTGTGGATGCAGACAAGGAAATAATTATAACAATTAATATCAACTTACAAACAATGCTAGCAAGTAGCTACATATGCTAACTAACTTATAATACAAATTAAATTATGTGGTACGTAACTTAAATGTGCAGCATTTACTATAGTATGTACGCATTGAGCTGGATCCTCAAAAACATTTAATAACTTATTGATGCTATTACAAAATCTTGAAATTTGGCTCACTTGTAGTACTGCTTGACCCACTCAAAATTTTTTCATTCAAAAGTCTTACATAATATTTATGGCCAATCAAAATTTTCACCATACATTTCCTATGGGTAATCAATAAAAGCACAGTGTCCATAACAGTCCTTTCCCAAACTTGTAATGGAGCCAAACCCACAGTGTCTGTTGTTGACACCTTTGCTGTCACCACTACTCATCTGGTTGGTGGAAATGTTAACTCTCTTGAGAAATAATTCACTTTTATTTTTTATCTGTTTTTCAGGATCCAGCTCAACTTGTATGTACTATATACTATAATATGTACATAAATGTAGACTAAATTTTTTCTGGATTATGTATTTTGACACTTCTGAACAAAATTCTCCTACAAATATTAATTTCAGGTTTAGTACACAGTAACTACATATACTATCTGTGCTACTCTTTGATGTCAGGTGTGAAGTACATTATGGTCACTTGTAAAGAATCACCATCCACAGTTGAATGCGTAAAATGACAGACAACTGTCTACATGGTGAAAATTAATGATAGTAGCTACATCAGGTGTTGTGATTTAATGCATTTCAACATAATAATGCAAAATACCACATTGTAAGGAGTCAGTCCAAAATCTTTTTTCCAACTTACCACCAATAGAAATACCAGAGGCCACAACCTGAAAATATGTAAACAGCAAACATGAGAAAGAATGCTTTTAGCTGTAGGGTGATTATTACAGACTGGAATAAACTTTTGACAAATGTGTGAGCAGTAAATCTTGTCATGTATTTAAACCATCATCGGATAAACATTGGATAGATAATAATTTTTATGACTTACGTACATGTAAGCAACTAATGATTGTGTGCATGGTTGTCTTTCTGTCAGAACCAAGTGTGTGCTTCTAATCTTGTAATTATTTTTATTATATAAAACACAGTCTGTTGTGTGCACTGCTTTTCTATATAAAGAGTACATAAATGAGAAGGAAGTCACTAATCTATTCTATAAGATCACAAATATGAGGACAGCTGTTCTGATGATGAAAACGACACTAGGACCCGTCAGAGTTATGGTCACACATACGTAACAGTATGTGAATGCAACTTCTTATTGTGTGAGTTTTCTTTAGATAAACAGCTAACACAAACGCAATTTGTTTGATTATTGTCTTAGAAGAGATCACTTAATGACATAAGGATATACTCTTTGATGTATAAGATGTGAAGTACATTATGGTCACTAGTAAAGAATCACCATCCTCAGTTGGCATGTGTGAAATGACAGACAACTGTCTACATGGTGAAAAGGTAGTGGTGTTATGATTTAATACATTCCAATTAACCAATTAGCATGACGATAAAACAACACATATAAGGAGTCAGGTTAATGTAGATCCAAACAGCTATCTTTTTTTCCAAATTGCATAGCGATACCAGAGGCCACAACATGAAACTATTGTAAACAGCATACTGAATCAAACATGAGAAAGAATGTTTTTAGCTGTAGGGTGATCAGTACAGACTGGAATAAACTTTTGACAAATGTGTGAGCAGTAATAATAATTTCTTTTAACTTACTTTAGTGACTAATGATTAAGACACTCACATTTTGGCGGAACCATGTGTGTGCTTCTAATCTTGTAATTATATAAAAAGTTTATATATATATATTTTTATATACACACTGTAGCGTGCACTGCTTTTCTATATCAATATGAGGAAGACTTTACTCCCTCTTCTATTGTTATGTACTCATGGTAAACTTCTAAAAGAAAAGAAGATTGAAGCTTATGTACAGAAAAGGCCGCAAATATATGGAATCTATGCAGCTGTTCTGGTGATGATGATGAACTAACTGGAAATGACACTAGGACCCATCAGAGTTATGGTCACACATAACAGTATGCGCATACAACTTCTTATTTTGTTAGTTTTCTTTAGATAAACAGCAAACAGCAAACACAAACATAATTTGTTTGATAATTATTGTATTGTAGATGTCTTAATTAGCAGAAACTCTACTCACTTAATGACATAACGATACATATAGCTATAGATTTATAACACAAGCATGGAGCAATGGAACAATAATAGATGCATTGCATATGACTGTACATACAAATATAATCAAGCAGTTATGCACATATGTAGTAAATATGAGTTTATGAAAGTCTGCAGATGTAGACGGAATTTTATTTAACATAGAGTTGAATTAGATCAATTGCAACACCTTCATTGTTAAATCCCTCATTCTGGCAGAGCCTCACTTCAATATCATCCTGTTGCTCTGTAGGGAATTCTCTAATGAACCATGGCATGCCAACAGTAGTGCAGCAATTGTTGTTAGTGCTCACACATCCATCTCCATCCCACAAGGGGTCCTCTGTGTAATATTTGTCTACAGGAGGAAATTGGTCAACATTGTTACCAGATTCACAGTAGTAATGTTTTCCTATAAAGGAAGCTGGTTCTACTCCTCCGGATGAGGCACACGGACAGTTTCTATTTGGGGTGTTGCGATGATCATCGTATCCTACTCCGTAAGTCCACACATGTTTCCTGGGGTTGCCTAGTGTAATTGATACTCCATCAGCGTAGGTGTCATCTATGCTATATCTTCCACTAAAAGCACTTGGTTTTCCTTTTTGGTAGCCCCTAACTTGTCCACATACCTTTGTATATACCATACGTGCTACATCATACGTGGTTCCAAAGCAGCCAGGTAAATTAGAGAATTCCTGATGACAAAGAGCAATGTTATTTATAGTCTCTTTGGTAAAAGCTCCAGGGCAGCCATCTCCTCTACTAATATTAACATCAGCTATCCTCATCCATCCTCCCTTATATCCACCACACTCCAGTTCCATGTCACAGTAGACTTCATGTACACCAGTGAAAGTTTGTATCCAGTAGTCACCTGACACTCCTCTACTAGCTTTGTTGATCTGATAAATGTCATCACAAGATTTTCCAGGATTAGACTCCAGCATTCCTAGACTACTACAAAAGCTGGAACACACCTTCTCCTGAGATGCTACCAGGCACCCAAACAGAGCAAAGATGAAGCTATGAACCACTATCATTGCTCAATTGTGCTTTGTGACTACATACAATACAGTTGTGTGACACTTAAGTACGTATAAAACATGTAATTGACTGGCTTATACAAAGCATGTTTCTTCATGGATAATCAAATTAGAATCCTGTAATATTAATTGAGTACAAAGTTTATCTATTGAATGTAATGCAACACCAGCTACTTCATAACAGCAGAAAAGCTGCAGAATCATCATAGCTATTATACCTACTTCAGTATACTGTGGAATGTATTGTGTTGTACATATAACATGGAGTCGTGCTATGTACATGATACATGTAAATACCTGACTTCACATATTGCTATAATACATTAACACATGCACATAGGAACCATTATACAGAACAAACATTTTATCAAAAAACCAAACATTCGCTACATGTAGGCATAGAGACATGATTTATTCTAGACCATAAACAGTTGAAACATTTAAGTTTCTGAAAAGCAAAGTGTCATTAAATGTACAAATTCCCGAAACAAAACTCCATGGTGCCTTTAATTTGTTGGTGTCACTGAGTTACTGCTTAATGACAAATGCATCATGTGAGTATGGTTCGTACAATCTGAAAAAGTACTTAAGTGCCACTTTTATTACCAAAATACATACGAAGATATCATTAATGAGTATCCATGTACTGCAGTGCCTGCAGCATTTGTTTCAGATGTAGGTACTCTCCCACATATTGAAATTGTTTAATTAATATCCTTTTCGTAAAACATAGAGGATAGTGCTATAGAAATATGCAATAACTGGCAGTTCATGTGAAATCACCATTGTTGTGGATGCAGACAAGGAAATAATTATAACAATTAATATCAACTTACAAACAATGCTAGCAAGTAGCTACATATGCTAACTAACTTATAATACAAATTAAATTATGTGGTACGTAACTTAAATGTGCAGCATTTACTATAGTATGTACGCATTGAGCTGGATCCTCAAAAACATTTAATAACTTATTGATGCTATTACAAAATCTTGAAATTTGTAGTACTGCTTGACCCACTCAAAATTTTTTCATTCAAAAGTCTTACATAATATTCAAAATTTTCACCATACATTTCCTATGGGTAAGCAATAAAAGCACAGTGTCCATAACAGTCCTTTCCCAAACTTGTAATGGAGCCAAACCCATAGTGTCTGTTGTTGACACCTTTGTTGTCACCACTACTCATCTGGTTGGCGGAAATGTTAACTCTCTTGAGAAATAATTCACTTTTATTTTTTATCTGTTTTTCAGGATCCAGCTCAACTTGTATGTACTATATACTATAATATGTACATAAATGTAGACTAAATTTTTTCTGGATTATGTATTTTGACACTTCTGAACAAAATTCTCCTACAAATATTAATTTCAGGTTTAGTACACAGTAACTACATATACTATCTGTGCTACTCTTTGATGTCAGGTGTGAAGTACATTATGGTCACTTGTAAAGAATCACCATCCTCAGTTGAATGCGTAAAATGACAGACAACTGTCTACATGGTGAAAATTAATGATAGTACCTACATCAGGTGTTGTGATTTAATGCATTTCAACATAATAATGCAAAATACCACATTGTAAGGAGTCAGTCCAAAATCTTTTTTCCAACTTACCACCAATAGAAATACCAGAGGCCACAACCTGAAAATATGTAAACAGCAAACATGAGAAAGAATGCTTTTAGCTGTAGGGTGATTATTACAGACTGGAATAAACTTTTGACAAATGTGTGAGCAGTAAATCTTGTCATGTATTTAAACCATCATCGGATAAACATTGGATAGATAATAATTTTTATGACTTACGTACATGTAAGCAACTAATGATTGTGTGCATGGTTGTCTTTCTGTCAGAACCAAGTGTGTGCTTCTAATCTTGTAATTATTTTTATTATATAAAACACAGTCTGTTGTGTGCACTGCTTTTCTATATAAAGAGTACATAAATGAGAAGGAAGTCACTAATCTATTCTATAAGATCACAAATATGAGGACAGCTGTTCTGATGATGAAAACGACACTAGGACCCGTCAGAGTTATGGTCACACATACGTAACAGTATGTGAATGCAACTTCTTATTGTGTGAGTTTTCTTTAGATAAACAGCTAACACAAACGCAATTTGTTTGATTATTGTCTTAGAAGAGATCACTTAATGACATAAGGATATACTCTTTGATGTATAAGATGTGAAGTACATTATGGTCACTAGTAAAGAATCACCATCCTCAGTTGGCATGTGTGAAATGACAGACAACTGTCTACATGGTGAAAAGGTAGTGGTGTTATGATTTAATACATTCCAATTAACCAATTAGCATGACGATAAAACAACACATATAAGGAGTCAGGTTAATGTAGATCCAAACAGCTATCTTTTTTTCCAAATTGCATAGCGATACCAGAGGCCACAACATGAAACTATTGTAAACAGCATACTGAATCAAACATGAGAAAGAATGTTTTTAGCTGTAGGGTGATCAGTACAGACTGGAATAAACTTTTGACAAATGTGTGAGCAGTAATAATAATTTCTTTTAACTTACTTTAGTGACTAATGATTAAGACACTCACATTTTGGCGGAACCATGTGTGTGCTTCTAATCTTGTAATTATATAAAAAGTTTATATATATATATTTTTATATACACACTGTAGCGTGCACTGCTTTTCTATATCAATATGAGGAAGACTTTACTCCCTCTTCTATTGTTATGTACTCATGGTAAACTTCTAAAAGAAAAGAAGATTGAAGCTTATGTACAGAAAAGGCCGCAAATATATGGAATCTATGCAGCTGTTCTGGTGATGATGATGAACTAACTGGAAATGACACTAGGACCCATCAGAGTTATGGTCACACATAACAGTATGCGCATACAACTTCTTATTTTGTTAGTTTTCTTTAGATAAACAGCAAACAGCAAACACAAACATAATTTGTTTGATAATTATTGTATTGTAGATGTCTTAATTAGCAGAAACTCTACTCACTTAATGACATAACGATACATATAGCTATAGATTTATAACACAAGCATGGAGCAATGGAACAATAATAGATGCATTGCATATGACTGTACATACAAATATAATCAAGCAGTTATGCACATATGTAGTAAATATGAGTTTATGAAAGTCTGCAGATGTAGACGGAATTTTATTTAACATAGAGTTGAATTAGATCAATTGCAACACCTTCATTGTTAAATCCCTCATTCTGGCAGAGCCTCACTTCAATATCATCCTGTTGCTCTGTAGGGAATTCTCTAATGAACCATGGCATGCCAACAGTAGTGCAGCAATTGTTGTTAGTGCTCACACATCCATCTCCATCCCACAAGGGGTCCTCTGTGTAATATTTGTCTACAGGAGGAAATTGGTCAACATTGTTACCAGATTCACAGTAGTAATGTTTTCCTATAAAGGAAGCTGGTTCTACTCCTCCGGATGAGGCACACGGACAGTTTCTATTTGGGGTGTTGCGATGATCATCGTATCCTACTCCGTAAGTCCACACATGTTTCCTGGGGTTGCCTAGTGTAATTGATACTCCATCAGCGTAGGTGTCATCTATGCTATATCTTCCACTAAAAGCACTTGGTTTTCCTTTTTGGTAGCCCCTAACTTGTCCACATACCTTTGTATATACCATACGTGCTACATCATACGTGGTTCCAAAGCAGCCAGGTAAATTAGAGAATTCCTGATGACAAAGAGCAATGTTATTTATAGTCTCTTTGGTAAAAGCTCCAGGGCAGCCATCTCCTCTACTAATATTAACATCAGCTATCCTCATCCATCCTCCCTTATATCCACCACACTCCAGTTCCATGTCACAGTAGACTTCATGTACACCAGTGAAAGTTTGTATCCAGTAGTCACCTGACACTCCTCTACTAGCTTTGTTGATCTGATAAATGTCATCACAAGATTTTCCAGGATTAGACTCCAGCATTCCTAGACTACTACAAAAGCTGGAACACACCTTCTCCTGAGATGCTACCAGGCACCCAAACAGAGCAAAGATGAAGCTATGAACCACTATCATTGCTCAATTGTACTTTGTGACTACATACAATACAGTTGTGTGACACTTAAGTACGTATAAAACATGTAATTGACTGGCTTATACAAAGCATGTTTCTTCATGGATAATCAAATTAGAATCCTGTAATATTAATTGAGTACAAAGTTTATCTATTGAATGTAATGCAACACCAGCTACTTCATAACTGCAGAAAAGCTGCAGAATCATCATAGCTATTATACCTACTTCAGTATACTGTGGAATGTATTGTGTTGTACATATAAAATGGAGTTGTGCTATGTACATGATACATGTAAATACCTGATTTCACATTGCTATAATACATTAACACATGCACACAGGAACCATTATACAGAACAAACATTTTATCAAAAAACCAAATATTTGCTACATCAGCAGGGGCATAGGGAGGGGGGGTTCCGGGGGGTTCAGGAACCCCCCTGTAAAATTTAGACTTCTGCAAGCAGGATCCTAACACACCATTTAGTGTGGCAGGACAAAATGAGTGAGCAATATAGTGTAATGGCACAGCACAACAATTGATAAAACTTACATTCATCTCTCAGGGAAGGATTTACAGAGGTAACATGAGCCCTCTTCAAAACTTGTTAAAAAGATCGATATACTCTGATAGAGCAGTCAGGTATATACTCTAATAGAGCAGTCAGGTATACTCTAATAGAACATGCATGTAAATATCCATGTCCATTTGAAGTTTTTCAGACATTCCAACATTAAATGCAAAACTTAGCATGACCTTATACTGCTATAGCTTTGGTATGCAGTGTTTAAAGATATAGAGCTCCAGTAATTTATCACTTGTGTTATGCAAAATGAATTCATGCTATGCATATTTGTATAGTTATATTGTTTGATCGTCATTTGTATCAGTGGATTCATGGCTCCTATACCACAGTAAGATATAACCATCACTTACAGATTACTAGCTATATGTGTCTCTATGTGTTATGCTGTCTGCTTCCACTAGGTGACTTTATCTAGTACTACAGTACCTACATCCCAGGGCCACTTAATGCATCATAATTAATGTACCTTTTGCATAAAATATAGCGATTTGCTGAGTTTTGATTTATTAAAATATTGAAAGTCTCTCAGCGGCTGGGGGCTGTGCTCCCAGACCACTGCTTCTAGTAACTCAATGCTGGTGCTGGAACCCCTCTTCAAAAAATCCTGGCTACGCCCCTGACATGTAGGCATAGAGACATGATTTATTCTAGACCATAAACAGTTGAAACATTTAAGTTTCTGAAAAGCAAAGTGTCATTAAATGTACAAATTCCCGAAACAAAACTCCATGGTGCCTTTAATTTGTTGGTGTCACTGAGTTACTGCTTAATGACAAATGCATCATGTGAGTATGGTTCGTACAGTCTGAAAAAGTACTTAAGTGCCACTTTTATTACCAAAATACATACGAAGATATCATTAATGAGTATCCATGTACTGCAGTGCCTGCAGCATTTGTTTCAGATGTACGTAGGTACTCTCCCACATATTGAAATTGTTTAATTAATATCCTTTTCGTAAAACATAGAGGATAGTGCTATAGAAATATGCAGTAACTGGCAGTTCATGTGAAATCACCATTGTTGTGGATGCAGACAAGGAAATAATTATAACAATTAATATCAACTTACAAACAATGCTAGCAAGTAGCTACATATGCTAACTAACTTATACAAATTAAATTATGTGGTACGTAACTTAAATGTGCAGCATTTACTATAGTATGTACGCATTGAGCTGGATCCTCAAAAACATTTAATAACTTATTGATGCTATTACAAAATCTTGAAATTTGGCTCACTTGTAGTACTGCTTGACCCACTCAAAATTTTTTCATTCAAAAGTCTTACATAATATTTATGGCCAATCAAAATTTTCACCATACATTTCCTATGGGTAAGCAATAAAAGCACAGTGTCCATAACAGTCCTTTCCCAAACTT
This sequence comes from Dysidea avara, assembly GCF_963678975.1. Classification (NCBI taxonomy): domain Eukaryota; kingdom Metazoa; phylum Porifera; class Demospongiae; order Dictyoceratida; family Dysideidae; genus Dysidea; species Dysidea avara. Next base: position 43,657,294 of record NC_089275.1, on the reverse strand, counting down.
GTAATGGAGCCAAACCCATAGTGTCTGTTGTTGACACCTTTGTTGTCACCACTACTCATCTGGTTGGCGGAAATGTTAACTCACTTGAGAAATAATTCACTTTTATTTGTTATCTGTTTTTCAGGATCCAGCTCAACTTGTACGTACTATATACTATAATATGTACATAAAAATAAATTTTTTCTGGATTATGTATTTTGACACTTCTGAACAAAATTCTCCTACAAATATTAATTTCAGGTTTAGTACACAGTAATTACATATACTATCTGTGCTACTTTTTGATGTCAGGTGTGAAGTACATTATGGTCACTTGTAAAGAATCACCATCCACAGCTGATATGCGTAAAATGACAGACAACTGTCTACATGGTGAAAATTAATGATAGTAGCTACATCAGGTGTTGTGATTTAATGCATTTCAACATGATAATGCAAAATACCACATTGTAAGGAGTCAGTCCAAAATCTTTTTTCCAACTTACCACCAATAGAAATACTAGAGGCCACAACCTGAAAATATGTAAACAGCAAACATAAGAAAGAATGCTTTTAGCTGTAGGGTGATTATTACAGACTGGAATAAACTTTTGACAAATGTGTGAGCAGTAAATCTTGTCATGTATTTAAACCATCATCGGATAAACATTGGATAGATAATAATTTTTATGACTTACGTACATGTAAGCAACTAATGATTGTGTGCATGGTTGTCTTTTTGTCAGAACCAAGTGTGTGCTTCTAATCTTGTAATTATTTTATTATATAAAACACAGTCTGTTGTGTGCACTGCTTTTCTATATAAAGAGTACATAAATGAGAAGGAAGTCACTAATCTATTCTATAAGATCACAAATATGAGGACAGCTGTTCTGATGATGAAAACGACACTAGGACCCGTCAGAGTTATGGTCACACATACGTAACAGTATGTGAATGCAACTTCTTATTGTGTGAGTTTTCTTTAGATAAACAGCTAACACAAACGCAATTTGTTTGATTATTGTCTTAGAAGAGATCACTTAATGACATAAGGATATACTCTTTGATGTATAAGATGTGAAGTACATTATGGTCACTAGTAAAGAATCACCATCCTCAGTTGGCATGTGTGAAATGACAGACAACTGTCTACATGGTGAAAAGGTAGTGGTGTTATGATTTAATACATTCCAATTAACCAATTAGCATGACGATAAAACAACACATATAAGGAGTCAGGTTAATGTAGATCCAAACAGCTATCTTTTTTTCCAAATTGCATAGCGATACCAGAGGCCACAACATGAAACTATTGTAAACAGCATACTGAATCAAACATGAGAAAGAATGTTTTTAGCTGTAGGGTGATCAGTACAGACTGGAATAAACTTTTGACAAATGTGTGAGCAGTAATAATAATTTCTTTTAACTTACTTTAGTGACTAATGATTAAGACACTCACATTTTGGCGGAACCATGTGTGTGCTTCTAATCTTGTAATTATATAAAAAGTTTATATATATATATTTTTATATACACACTGTAGCGTGCACTGCTTTTCTATATCAATATGAGGAAGACTTGACTCCCTCTTCTATTGTTATAAGCTCATGGTAAACTTCTAAAAGAACAGAAGATTGAAGCTTATGTACAGAAAAGGCCACAAATATATGGGTATATGCAGCTGTTCTGGTGATGATGATGAACTAACTGGAATTGACACTAGGACCCATCAGAGTTATGGTCACACATAACAGTATGCGCATACAACTTCTTATTTTGTTAGTTTTTTTTAGATAAACAGCAAACAGCAAACATAATTTGTTTGATAATTATTGTACTGGAGATGTCTTAATTAGCAGAAATTCTACTCACTTAATGACATAACGATACATATAGCTATAGATTTATAACACAAGCATGGAGCAATGGAACAATAATAGATGCATTGCATATTGACTGTACATACTAATATAATCAAGCAGTTACACACATATGTAGTAAGTATGAGTTTATGAAAGTCTGCAGATGTAGACGGAATTTTATTTAACATAGAGTTGAATTAGATCAATTGCAACACCTTCATTGTTAAATCCCTCATTCTGGCAGAGCCTCACTTCAATATCATCCTGTTGAACTGTAGGGAATTCTCTGATGAACCATGGCATGCCAACAGCAGTGCAGCAATTGTTGTTAGTGCTCACACATCCATCTCCATCCCACAAGGGGTCCTCTGTGTAGTATTTATCTACAGGAGGAAACTGGTCAACATTGTTATCTGAATCACAGTAGTATAATGTTCTCCTATAAAGGAAGCTGGTTCTGCTCCTCCGGACGAGGCACATGGACAGTTTCTATTTGGGGTGTTACGATGATCATCATATCCTACTCCATAAGTCCACATGTGTTTCCTGGGATTGCCTAGTGTAATTGATACTCCATCGGCGTAGGTGTCATCTATGCTATATTTTCCACTAAAAGCACTTGGTTTTCCTTTTTGGTAGCCCCTAACTTGTCCACATACTTTTGTATATACCATACGTGTTACACCATATGTGGTTCCAAAGCAGCCAGGTAAATTAGAGAAAGCCTGATGACAAAGAGCAATGTTATTAATAGTCTCTTTGGCTAAAGCTCCAGGGCAGCCATCTCCACTACTAATATTAACATCAGCTATCCTCATCGATCCTCCCTTATATCCACCACACTCTCCATATCACAGTAGACTTCATGTATACCAGTGGAAGTTTGTATCCAGTAGTCACCTGACACTCCTCTACTAGCTTTGTTGATTTGATAAATGCCATCACAAGATTTTCCAGGATTAGACTCCAGCATTCCTAGACTACTACAAAAGCTGGAACACACCTTCTCCTGAGATGCTACCAGGCACCCAAACAGAGCAAAGATGAAGCTATGAACCACTATCATTGCTCAATTGTGCTTTGTGACTACATACAATACAGTTGTGTGACACTTAAGTACGTATAAAACATGTAATTGACTGGCTTATACAAAGCATGTTTCTTCATGGATAATCAAATTAGAATCCTGTAATATTAATTGAGTACAAAGTTTATTTATTGAATGTAATGCAACACCAGCTAGTAGAATCATCATAGCTATTATATGTACTTCAGTATACTGTGGAATGTATTATGTTGTACATCATACAGTACGATAGTACTGTATATTAGGGACATCAAAGGTGTGGGGGCGATCCGTGATATAAAATAACCCAAAAACCTGCCATGATTTTTCCTCACAATGGCTTTCCTCACAATGGCATGACAGTATTGGTTGGGTAAAACCAAGCCCAAAAGCGTCTTCAGATCGACCCAAAACGTTTGCGTCAAGTTGCTACAGAATTTAGAAAGAAATTTATTCAACAGAATTTTCTACTGCCTGCCTGCCTGCCTGCCTGCCTGCCTGCCTGCCTGCCTGCCTGCCTGCCTGCCTGCCTGCCTGACGCCTTCAGTCAAGCGTAGCGGAAAAGTGGCTACAGCTCTACAGCCCTAATTCTTTTGCAAAAACGTTTCTAGTTTGTTTAAGAAAACGTAGTGGCTATTCGTCCGGTTCCAGATGCCGACTTTACCAGGCTATTCGTCCGGCTCTGTTCACGTGATCCGGTTTTAATATATAATACGGCTTTAGTATACCTGAACTACAGTATCCTGAACTTAATGTGTTGATGGAATCAGATGAGTCCTGTTTTACAGTTGGCGATAGGTTCGCAACTTTTTCTGAATTAGAACAAAACATTCACAGATACGAGAAGGGGACTGGTTTGTGCAATTCTGAGAGATAGCTAAATAGAACAACCGAGAGAGAAACCCACAAGAATTTCAAGGAAGAGATAGTTTATCACTTCAAAATGATCTCAACTCCTTATCACAATGGGGCACTAGATCTGGTATGTTTTTTAATCCTGATAAAAGTGTATTCATGAGAATCACTCGTAAACACAATCCGATCACGTACAACTACACCATTAATGACATCTCTATCCAAGAAGTTTCATCTACTAAATATTTAGGAGTTACAATCACCAATGACTTGTCTTGGTCCACACACATTACTAACATCACATCCAAAGCTCTATCAGTCAAAGCATTCCTACAGAGAAATCTTAAGTTCTGCCCAACTCAAATCAAATTGAAATGTTATAATGCCATGATAAGACCAATCTTAGAATACGCCAATCCTGTCTGGTCCCCTCACATCAGAAGAGACATTGATAAGCTTGAACGAGTACAAAGGCAATCTGCCAGATTCATTATGGCTGACTTCTCGCGTTTCAGCAGCGTAACTAACATGCTCATTGACTTTAACATTCCCAGCTTAGAACACCGCAGACAATTATCTAGTATCACCCTCCTCTACAAAATTGTTCATAATCTCATTGATATATCTCTAGTTGATTTAATCCCTGTCACTTCTAACACCAGAGGACATGATCAAAGATTTCATCATATCTATGCAAGGACCAATCAGTACAGTAATTCATTCTTTCCTAGATCAATTAGACTGTGGAATTCACTCCCACCTGACCTAACAATCATTACAAATTTTTAAGTACCAACTGAATTATTATTACTTTCCCCTACCAATCAGTAATCCCATAGTCAATCATATTGTAAAACATTTTGTATGCATGTTTCATATGTGCGTTAATCCTCAAACTGAGGCTGCACATTTTTGGAAAATAAATAAATAAATAAATAAATAGTATATTCAGACTGTTTTAGCTGAATTCACAGAGGAAAAACATTTAAAAGTAAAACTGAAGGAAAGAGACCCAATCAGTGGTAAGCTTGATGTGGTTGCTGACCTAGCCTACATGCTTTTGCGTGTGTGTTTCTGTATGTGTGTGTGTGTGTGTGTGACATGTGTGCGCGCGCGCGTGTGTGAGTGGAGTGAGTGAGTGAGTATAACTCTGTCCTGCCATGACCACGTCATAGGGCTGCATGATGACCTGGCACCTCTTGGTGGTTTGACTAGCTAACACCAGTATCCCTGTCCCTGCTGCAGTGCAGGTAGGGTCAGGGATTGCAATTTGCAACAGCTTTATCACAGATATTATACTAGCCTTGGGTCAGTATATCTATGGCTTTATGTCTTATGAGAGGAAGGATTTATTTCTTGACCCCCACATGTTTCTAGAGCTTATACCAGCATGTATTATGTGTATATGCATCCACTGCAGACGTTGAGTTGTCTGATATAAGATTGCCTGGTAGAGTACTAAAACAAGGGATGCCTAAAAGTTCAGACTTAACAGTTATTGGCTTACCAAAGAAATGAAGTTAGCAGAAGGATCTTTTGCGTTTCTTAGACAGCATCCCAAGTATCAAGAAAGAGGTATATTTATTATCTGTTTGATTACATTACTATAGCAATGCACTACTCTTCAGGAAATGTTGAAATGGTTTGTTTCTGTTCCTGATGCTAACACGGCTATGAATGATGGTGTCGTACTGGATGTAGCATCAGTACATGCAAGGCATGAGAAGATACCAAATGATATGCCTGCATAGACGAGAATGTTAATTGTTCCGAATCAGAAAACATTTCACTGATGGTGGATGGGCTCAACTGTGTCAGGTCATGGAGAAGAAGTTTAACCCCAGCTACCAAGTGTGTGAAAGGGAGTTATTGGAATGCACAGCTATATGCTGTGATTGTCATATATCTCATGTTGGATTGAAGCCTACACCAAAGCGAAAAGAATGGTTTTGCCACTTGTGCTAAATGAGTCACAGTAATGAAACAAAGTCACACAGTGAAAATACTACACCACAAGTAATCCCTAAAACACAATGCTTTACATGTCACATTTCCAAATCGATCACATGAAAGAAGAGCAAAGTAGAGATTAAAAAACACAGGTGCTGAGCACCACAAGTTCAGATGAAGAGTATGAGGAACCAGATAGAACTGTCATTGAAATTGCTGCAGGAGTAAAGGTTTATGAATCTGATTTAAAAATTCTACAGAATCAAATGGATTGGCTTAATGCAAGACTAATGAATGCTGGGCAAACTTTGCTGAAGAGAAAGTTTCAAAACGTATCAGGATTACAGCGAAGCCAAACATGTATGTTTGATAATAAGAGTGGTGAATTTGTACTGGTACTAAATTGCTATGAATCCTATTGGATTCTTGTGTCAAAAAGAACTGTAAAATTAAACTAGTTAACATTAATGGCAGCAGTTGTATGGGAGTGTTCCAATCACACCTGGAAAGTACTTGTCCCTAACGTTTCTGGGTGTCCAGGTGGTTCTGATTGTGGATTGTTTGTTCTTGCATTTGCTTATACTTTATGTGCTGGAGCAGTTCCAGAGAAAATGACATATAATCAAAGTGAGCTTATGTCACACTTTTTATGTTGTTTGACAAGGAAGAGCTCCTGCAAAACCATTACTAAAAAAACCTGCACTTGTCAACTGCCTGACATTTGGGATGGTATGGTAAAATGTCATCCGTGCTTAGAACGTTTTCACCAGTCATGCATTCAAGCAGATAAGACATTCTACCCTCCAAGTGGTACTGTTCTGCATGTATTAAGGAACAAATTGAGGAACCAGGCCAATTGTGTGCTTATATATTGTTGTGGGTTACGTACATTTGTTATATTGTTTGTATGTAATTGATATTACAGTGGGGGCTGGTTATTATCTAAAGTTATGATTATTCATGCTGACTGCAGAATTCTCATAATAATGCATTCATTAATATTTTCCCTGCCCTCCACATAAAAGGAAAAATAAGTGGTCTGGCTACATGAGACTAGTAGGCTGTATGGAGTTAAGGTAGCCATCCATTTTCAGATCTGACAACTTTAATGTGGTCAGATTGAACAGCCAGCCAGAATTGGTAAGGGATGGTCATAAAATAATCTAATTTGATTGATGATGTAATTAAAGTTGCAAAATAAGTGTATTTATCTAAGAATTTTTATTTACAACTTTTCTTAATTTTACTGTGCATACAGTAGCTACAAACATCAGTAATATATATATATATATTATGATGGTTGTAAAATTAAAAATACAGTCATGACATAGATGTCGGAAATAATAATATAGATGGCTTGCTGTAGTCAATCCATATCAGAAAACTTTTATTGCTAAAGTGTGCGAGGTTACTGATCCCAGCTATTGGGAAGATAACCATACTTGCCATAGCAGGACTGGCATTGGCTACCTAAGTAATATAGCTTCTCAAAACACATTACAATTTATTAATGTCTGGATGACATGTAATTGCACACAGTAGATTTATACAGTATCAATAAATGTTGGTCATATAAGCACATGCACAACTGATCACAATTTCCTCAGTGAGTGCGTGTATTCCTTAATCCTCAATATGGCCTGTCTCTGCAATCATGAGCTGTTGGGGTAATCTTTTTAACTTTCAAAGCAAGTGTATTATTTTAACGTTTTCTTCTTGTTCTCATCATCCAGGTGACGTTGTTGAGGAAGACGAGCAAATTCCACCTGTAGTATATAGCACATTGTACAGTATTGCATAAAGTAACTCAACTTTGAGGAAAGGGAGGCCTATGATGTCTGGTCTCAATTACTAAAACAGGGATACGAGGTGGTGCCATTAGACATGATGAAATGGTGTGTTACTAGCCCATGATGACATGGACGTAGCAGTATGGAGCCATACATACAGGCTCCTTGGCATACATACAGACACACATACATACATACAGGCTCCTTGAGCCTTCTTTACCTGTAACACAAATACTAAATACTAATACACACCCACACACAGAGAGGCAGCAATCACATATCAACTGAGCTTACTGCTGATTAATTGGGTATCACTTCTCTGAATGCAGCTAAACACTTGTGGGTTAGCTACTCTCTGTCTAGCAGCTTCAATCTCGCACAAACCCGGCCTTCTCTTATCTGTTAATTTTTTCTTCTAATTAGGAAAAATAGCGAACCTATCGTCAACAGGACACATATTGCAGCATTATACACTGTCCCTAATCTAATTTAAAATTCCAAATTTTCTTATATATAAAATGGAGTTGTGCTATGTACATGATACATGTAAATACCTGATTTCACATTGCTATAATACATTAACACATGCACATAGGAACCATTATACAGAACAAACATTTTATCAATAAACCGCTACATGTAGGCATAGTGACATGATTTATTCTAGACCATAAACAGTTGAAACATTTAAGTTTTTGAGAGCAAAGTGTCATTAATTGTATAAATTCCCCAAACAAAATTCCATGGTGCCTTTGTTAGTTACTGCTTAATGACAAATGCATCATGTGAGTATGGTTCATACAATCTGAACAAGTACTTAAGTGTCACATTTATTACCAAAATACATACTAAGATATCATTTACAAGTATCCAAGTACTGTACCTGCAGCATTTGTTTCAGATGTAGGTGCTCTCCCAAATATTGAAAAATATCCTTTCCATAAAGCGTAGAGGACAGTGTTATACAAATATGCAATAACTGGCAGCTCATGTAAAATCATCACTGCTGTGGATGCAGACAAGGAAATAATTATAACAATTAATATCAACTTACAAACAATGCTAACAAGTAGCTGCGTATGCTAACTAACTTATACAAATTAAATTATGTGGTACGTAACTTAAATGTACAGCATTTACTATAGTATATATGCATTGAGCTGGATCCTCAAAAACATTTAATAGCTTATGGATGCAATTACAAAATCTCGAAATTTGGCTCATTTGTAGTACTGCTTGATCTGCTACCTTTGCTGTCACCACTACTCATCTTGTTGGCTGAAATGTTAACTCACTTGAGAAATAATCCACTTTTAATTATTAGCTGTTTTTCAGGATCCAGCTCAACTTGTACTTACTATATACTATATAAAATGTAGGCTAAATTTTTCTGGATTGTGTGTTTAGACACTTCGAACAAAATTCTCCTGTAAATATTAATTTCAGGTTTAGTACACAGTAACTACATACTATCTGTGCTACTCTTTGATGTCAGGTGTGAAGTACATTATGGTCACTTGTAAAGAATCACCATCCTCAGTTGGTATGTGTGAAATGACAGACAACTGTCTACATGGTGAAAATTAATGATAGTAGCTACATCAGGTGTTGTGATTTAATGCATTTCAACATGATAATGTAAAACACCACATTACAAGGAGTCAGTCCAAAATTGTTTTTCCAACTTACCACCAATAGAAATACCAGTGGCCACAACCTGAAAATATGTAAACAGCAAACATAAGAAAGAATGCATTTAGTCGTAGGGTGATTATTACCACCACAGATACTATACTTACAAAGGATTGGCAACGAGTGATCAAAACAATAGTGATGTCATATCCAATCCTCGTTATGGTCTTTATGTGCCCTCTGCCCAGTTACTAGACGTACAAGCGTCTTCGTTTCTTCTTCTGTAGCACGGGTAGTTCTCTCTATTGATGTACAACCTTCTTCAAATGAGCCCAGCACTACTAGGTGAGTAACTGATAAAGGAAAACAGGGTAAAACCTCAACCTAGCACGTAAAGAAGTTCCGAGACTCATGGCTATTCATACTTGTGGAGTTTTTACAAATAAACAAAAATGCTTTGTTGAACACAATTTATAAGAGAATACTTGAAACCATTAGTAAAGTGTAGTGCTTTGTTTTTTGTAGAGGCTAAAATTATTTCCTAAGTTGTCATTTCGTTATGTGGATTTGTTGAGTTTTGTTGTAGGACTGGGAGAAGAAACAGCAAGTTACTATACAGCATAAGAGAGCTTAATGTTATGGTAATGCAGTGCAAACACGCATGAGCTCAAATTCAGATGTGGCATTAGCCATCAACGCATGTGATCCAGCAGCTCAATGTATTGCCCTGAAGTCACAGTCATTGGTGTATATATAGCCATCCACCACTTGCTTGAGATGGTCATTTTATCTAGACGCCGTGAGGGAGACACAAAAAATGAAGCTGCTAGTAGTGAAGTACACTATATGTAAGATATCAACGTAATTTTATATTGATGCATACAGTAGTGATTCAAGAGCCTACATGGATATAACAAAACAGTTGGTCCACTGGATATCAAATTGATGTACCCATGTCACACTGAAGATAGCATCTAAACCTGGAGTTGCCAGTATCAATCATGAACAAAACACATATGCACATCATACTTTGTAGACAAATACAATAACTGTTATTTAGTAGCCATGAACCGAAATGAGTTTGCCTGATACTATCTTGGCACATCATGTTCAGTATTGTCCACTGCATTTCAGACTCTCATATCAGTACAAATAAGCACAGTATACTGAATAGCACAACCACATACCAACTATTGTTGAAGCATGTTTCCACCCTTTTGTAGACTGTAAAAAATGCTAGAAAAGTGACAAACAGTGGTTATTGTTGTAACAATAATACAAATTTAAGGCTATTACTCTGTTACGAAACCTGACATATTATGCACATCAATATAGCCACATACTCTTAAGGAACAGCCATGAAATGTAGACATGTCATAGATGGTTTTGTTGAATTCCCTCTTAGAATTGATTTCATAGTCACAGGGAAAAATCACTAGTTCGAGAGGGTAATGAAATTGACACAGCATTTTAATAACAATCGCATCTATCACAACTTGTGTGATCAGTTGCAACTACTGCCAAGGGGTCAGCAACAAGCTCGTAGGTCAATTCTTGAAATCTGAAATCTTTCTGGTGCTAATTACTTGGTCGCTGACCCCTCAACCAATGCAGACACACACTGTAGTTAACGCACTATACCAGAGTGTTACACCATGAAACACTTATGACAGCCATGCCATCAAAGTTAAATCGTGAATGTAACATGAAAGTCATTTCATGATTTTTCATAGGACATGAAATTCATATGCATATCAGAATTTCACAGCACTAGAGATTTTGTGGGTACAGTACCCATGAAAATGGGAAAAACCATGGGATCTTTCATAAGTAGAGACATGACAATTTCATATACTCAACCGATAGTGAAATTACTCAACAGGAAATATAGACTGCAGGGAGTAGGAGTATGCAAGAATACCAGTGATACAGGCAGATTGATCGATTTTTACTCCATACAATCGCTGGGTGCACTATCATGGTTATTATTATTATTATTAATTGTATTATGCACAAGCCTCAAAATGAGGGTGTGTGCATATAAAGTACATCTATAAAATATCTACAGTCTAATTGGTTTATTAGTAATACATCATCATATGTGACTGGATTTTGGAAAAACGATCCAAATCGCACATTAGACGTTTCGAGATAAACAGTTTTAAAGAATTGAAGCCAGCATAACTCTCCAAGGATAGCAAGCACGCGTATGAAATTTACACAAAAGATGCATCAATCTGTTACCTTTCAAGCCACTTCCAGTACCTGTAGCTGCTTGTACAGTTTCCCGCCAAATAAGATAGAGAATCTGAGCAGTTGGACGAGCGAAGTAGTATCACGAGTGCTCACAAAGGGGTGGAGGCTGGGGGGTGGAGGCTGGGGGGTGGCGGGGAGGGCAAAAGATAGGCCTCAAAATGGAGGCAGACCACGATTGGAGGTCAGACACGAGATTACAGGGCTGTGCTGGCTCCTTAGTGGCTGATATGTAGCAAAATCTACAGAGAACACGTCTGGCCAACATTATAAGGCTGTCCACCAGTAAACCACTGATTCTTGCCAGGCCAGGTCCTTCACAAGGCCTGAAACCGCCATTTGGGCACTCCACACCACCCAGAAAAGACGTCTATTAAAACCAGCCTCGTGTAGTTTGAGTAGTGCTGAGGGTCAAAACTTGTAGTACGATAGTGTAGCTATTCACTGGTGGTGTTAGTTTGATTTTGCCATAGATCGTTACGAAGAATATACGATCTATGATTTTGCCTGATGTGCGATTTGGTTCGGTTCTGTAAAATCTGGTCACATATTGATATCACATACCAGCAGTATAATTCATTCTTGGGCCTTTCAGGTGAGATTCCGGCTCGGATTACAGTGTTACCTTCCACCGTCACAACTCAGCTGCAAACAAGTCACTGGATCTCTCGTATAAATCCATTGGCGATGACGAAATGGGCCTGCGGTCGTCACTCGCTACAATAATCTTTTACAAGAGTAGTTCCCCTCTCGTAGATAACGAATAACAGCACTGGGAACGGTATAAATGGGCCATTCTGCTCGCTATCTTGTCATGTCGTCTCAGCCGTATGTATGACAATATAGACGCGCTCACTTACGTAACAACTCACGTGACCATAACGAGGATTGTCGAACGGTTGTTATGCGCGTTGCCAATCCTTTGTAAGTATAGTATCTGTGTTAGTACAGACTGGAATAAAATTTTGACAAATGTGGTAAACATTAAATCTTGTCATGTATTTAAAGCATCATCGGATAAACATTGGATAGATAATAATTTTTATGACTTACGTACATGTACACAACTAATGATTGTGTGGTTGTCTTTTTGTGCTTCTAATCTTGTAATTATTTTATTATATAAAACAGTCTTCACACGCACACACACACACCAGCTAGTCTCCTGCCCAGACCGCTTTTTTTCTTTTTGTGTGGGGGCGGAGAAAAAAAGGGTCTGGTGGATCTCCAATACATTTTTTGTGCAGCCGGATCTACAACTTTTGGAGATCGTTGATTAGTGGTGATGAATAGCAAAGGTTTGTTAACGAAGCAACAATAGGAAATACGGCGCGCGTAGCCAAGGATGTAACCTTGCCAAGCAAACGCGCGCCGTATTCCTATTGTTGCTTCGTTAACAGGCCTTTGCTATTTATTTATTTATTTATTATTTATTTATTTGTACTGAGCAGTCAGCCCTGCTCGTATGCCCAGGAAATAAAAACAACAACAAAAAAAACAGTTCTAACTTAACATACAGTAAACCAATTGTTCGACTAATTACAAGCTAGTACTAGTGTGGTAATATGATTGTAAAAGTGATGTGAACGAATCTGGATCAGACGTTTCAATGATGTTAACAGGCAAGGTGTTCCATTCTTTAACAGTTCTTGAGAAGTAGCTGCTCTGGTATGATCTGGTGGATGATGATGGAATTATGAGATGCAATGGATGGTATGATCTAGTTTCTCTCGTTGGTGGTAGGTAATATGATGGTATGCAGATGGCAAGCTGGTGATGGAGTGCCTTGTGCAGGACTTGTAATCTAGATATCTTGCGACGAGTCTCAAGAGATGGCAGGGATAATTCATTTAACATTGCTGAAACTGAGCTAAATCTACTATGGTCATTATAAATCCATCTGGCTGCACGACGTTGTACCTTCTCTAATTGCTGAATTTGTGAATTGTAGTATGGATCCCACACAGCTGATGCATATTCCATTTGTGGCCTCACCATTGTGATGTATGCAGATTTCTTAACTCTTTGTGAGCAAGGGAGTTTGTAAAAGGCGGTGTCACAGTGATATATGTTTCCCCGGGTAACGTGTTTCCCGCACACATATCCCTAGGGATCCGTGTTTCCCCACACACATATCACTAACTCGCTAGCGACCTTAAAAGTCACAGTGATATATGTTTCCCCGCGTAATATGTTTCCCCTTTATAAAGTCATGTGCAACGTACGTAGTGTTAGCATAGGTGCGCATGCACTTTTAATAATCATAGCTAGCCATACCTATACAACTAATACTATAATTATAAATGTTGATGGAGGAAATCAAGCCATTCACTGGCATTCAACCATAACTGCTAAACTGTGCTGTGATTTGGCTATGTAGCTATAACATCAGTTTAATAAAACAGTAGCTACAAGTACATGTATACATGATTATGATTATATACTGGGTCGAGACAGCACAGCTGATAATTGACCCAGGCAATTGCAAACAAAAAAAAACATTTAACATATACATGTATACATAAAATTATTTATTGTGTGATGACAAGGTGGTTGGTAAAAATTTCTATGGATTGCTCTTCAATAAAGTTGTTAGGTAAAGACAATAAAATACCATCTCTAGCTATATAGAGTAAATCATGTGATTGCTGTAGGAACAGTAAACTGTAACACTTGTTTTACATGCATACATACTTGTAACATTAAGTAATTCTATTAATGTGTGTACATTATTATGTGATCATGTGATAAAGAGAGTTGACCTCGTGTTTCCTACAATTGCAGCTATGTATAACTAATCAATGTAGCTACAGCATGCAGTCAGTCATTATCTACCTCCTTGCCGGTTCTATCTGGGGTTCCCCAAGGGAGTATTTTTGGGACCCCTACTCTTCATTATTTACATGAATGATTTACCATCTTGTGTTACCATCAGTAAAACTTTACTATTCATTGACGACACCAAGATTCATAATACTGTTTGTAGTCCTGGAGATATTTCACTGTTTCAAAATGATTTATACTCAGCAACTTTGTGGAGTACGAGATATAATATGTTCTTTAATCCAAAAAAGAGTGTCCACCTATATATTAATGCAAAAGTCATCACTAATTACAAAATAGCTGACACACAGGTTTTAACAAATAGTTCACATAAAAATCTCGGAATTATAATATCATCCGACCTATCTTGGGATCAACACTACAAAAACATAATCCCTAAGACCTACAGAATGCTAGCACTGCTCCATCGCAGCTTTAGCAAGCATCAAACAGTGACAGCCAAGAGAACTTTGTATATTTCCTTAGTGAGATCGCAAGTTATATATTATACTGTTCAGTGATTTGGAAGCCTAACCATATCAAGCAGGGGCGGATCCAGGGGGGGCTTTGGGGGCTGAAGCCCCCCCCTTCATATTTAGGCTTTACTTGGTCAATATGCATGCTGAGAATTATAATGATGAAACTTTGTCTTAGCATAATTATATGATCACTAATAATACAAATAGCTACTCATAAAACCACCTTATAAACATCTTTCCAAGGTATTATCAGTGGATTTATGCTAAAGTTTATGCAACAAGGACCTGGATCAGCATTGGAGGTGTACAAGATCGAGATACTCTAATAGAGCAGTCACCTAACTACTCTAATAGAACATTCACTGGAAACATGTAGTTGGTTCTGTTATGAGTTTTTTCCAAATCTGCCTGCACCTATACATACCAACGTTGAAACCGGGTCACTACTGCTGACCCGGATGACTGGGTCACTACTGCTGACCCGGATGACCGGGTCAGACCCGGATGACCGGGTCAGACCCGGATGTGACCCGGATTAATTAAAGCCGAGACGTGTTTCGGCTAGTCTCGAGCGAGCAAACGAGTCTACATTTTGAGCGTACGATTCGTGTTGAGTAAATATTGCAACTTCAGCCTAGCTGTAGGTTGAAGAACAAAAAAAAAAAAAAAAGGTCTTCACCTACTGACAATAGCTACCCTCGCGTATGTTGGAGTGCTGAAGGTGGAGGGAGTGTCCACAGCAAAAATCGTCTTGTTTCATCAAGGCAGCACAGAGCTACGGAGGTGTGAAAATTGCGTTTTCTCTCTTCCTGTCAATATACTCACGGGTGTTACGCGCCGGCTTCTTGGGCCGCACGACACACTACCGTGTGTCTTGATGTATGTATAACTTGTGTTTTTAGGCTGCAAGCACCAGTTGCTTACAGACCCTTGGCATACTCAGAGCTCTCAACTGGTGGAAATCACTTTGAGTGAGAACATAAGTGAAAATGAGTGAGATTGGTATGAAAATGAGTGAGATTATTTAGAGGATAGGAGACTCACCAGCAGTGTGTCAGTCATACTCCTAAATGCAAAGTATTTTGCCTCTAGGGGGTCTGGGATATGAGAAAAGTTTGCAACTCAAGACATTCTCAGATGCTATTTTGATCAAAATTCATGATTTTTGGACAAAAATTATACAGACTTTAATCACATACAGAAAGAGATTATATTGCATAATGTATACGTAGCTATTATATAATTCATTGTTTGCTGCTGCTGTGTGCCCTGTTATATTCTGATGTTGCTTTCTTTGCAGATTTGAGCACCACATCTGCAGGGCTGCATTTATAACTAGGCTCTGTTTTGATTATAACAGATAATGACCAAGATACATACAATAAATATACAGCATGGAAATGACTAAGTATAGCTAATAAATAATAATGTGAAGTCAGTTAATTATATAGCTAGCTATATAATGGTGTGTCCAATGAGTCAATAATGGGAATAGGAAATTAAACTTTCTGTTTACATGGCTTCTGTTGATGGTTAGTGGCAGAACAACCCTAACATATGTGAATATAATAATCACTCTCATGCATACAAGCATGCAAGACCCTTACGAGTGATCACGTGATGCTAAGAAACGGCTGCTTTGGCTCGAGATTCATGCTGTGAGTCAGAGAGATTAATGCGTGAGTTTTGAGGTGTTGTGAGTGAGAGAGTGAGATTTTGCTTCAATGCGTGAGACTCACGCAGAATGAGTGAGAGTTGAGAGCTCTGCATGATACTTGCCATAAAGTACTAAAATAAATAAATAAAAACATATATCACTGTGACACCGGCATAGTGTTAAGTTGACACCGCCTAGAAATTGACTGAATAATATAATATGGGATTAAGAAGACAGAGAGTCGATATACAGAGTCCTCTTGAAGATGTCCAAGCAGCAATTGTGAGTTGCAACTGGATACAATTTCCCGGGCTAGATGGTCTGCCCTTGCCACCACCCCCAGCACTAGTTGGCATGTGCTGGACAACTGTTAGAGGATAAAACAGATTGGACTCAGTAGTCCCTGTGCCCATCACAGCGGCCCATCTCTGAAGAAACATCAACTGATCGAAGTGAGATGGACCTGCTACCACGAATGCACACTGTCGCAGAGCGCAACAGTGAAAAAGACAGTGTGCACCTCATCCAGGCCAGACTCAGTACGGCTATATGTAGTTGAACTTCGGCGGGACAGTAGGTCAGCCAGACGTCTATAGAAAACTACTGCCTCTTTTCCCATACCCCCAGTAGTAGTAAAAACAAGGGAGGTAAAAGAAGCCTGCTCTACCTCCCTAATGCGGTCTCCATATTCTCGCTTCTTCTGTAGTTCGTGGCGCCGATACAGTGATGGGTTACTGGATTGGCAGTAACTCCGTGCGTTAGGGTGAAAGACCCTTACATCAAAAAAGGAACTTTGTCGCTGCCCCCAGAATCCCCTAGCATGAATATCAGCCCTAGCTTCATTCTGTCGGTTTGCAGACCTTGGCTCAATACTTTCCCCAGTAAGTGGTTGTAGAGGAGGTTCAATGGCCACATCATAACAAACCTTAGAAAGCCATTCAGCAGTGATGTTTCGGAGATCATTGTGGCGAATGAAAGTGAGACCACCATGTTTGCATATCATTGCATATATGGTCTGGTGAAAACATGGCCCCACAAACACTGTGACTTGGTATATTCTCAAGCTTCCAGTCGTATCTCAAATGCAGGGCATCCCAAAATTCTTGCAATTGTTTAGGCAGATGGAACCCCTGCTCAGCTAAAGGTAGTGCTGTTAACCAGGAAGAAGCACCTGGTTCACTGTTCAAATCAATCACCCGCTGGAATTGGGCAGAAAGATCAGATCGGATCTCTGATGCTCGTACCTTGGAAGCACAGCGACGATCTTGATGAACCTGAGCCTTTATGGAGTGGACATCAGGTAATGGTGCTTGTACAGCCTGGTCGAGGATGAGAGATTGAAGAGAGGCTGTAATCTTGGTAGATGCAGTATACTGGGAACCTGCTATGTGTATAGGGTTTACTATGCCAAGGCCACCCAGACGACAGGGTAAAGAAAGAACTTCCCGCTCCAGAGCAGAACAGGCACTGTGGCCAGTCAATGAATTAAGGAATCAACTTTAAACGAATGGCATCTTCAAGTGGTTGGAACAGGGGGCCAACATCAAGAATGTTTCTCATGATATACACCCACCTACCTATCATCCCATGTGTGAATGCACAATAGGCTGCATGTGGGCAATTTGCAGCAATACTAGCTAAACTAGACACTTCAGCAGTCCAAGTACAAACCTTTTTAGATACATATTCCTCTGCAAAGTCATGAGAACCCAGTGCAGCACCAAGATGGCGCTGGCCTTGATCGGTAATCTGAACATTGGTACCACCAAATATGGAAATAATGGAATACAATGACCTCTGAACACTGGATACTGGATACAATGACCTCTAATAGTTTGATGCATCCATAAATCTTCCCAGTGTGTTACCTGCATGGTGTCTGTGTGTTATGTAGTATCCAGTACCCATTGTCTAGCCAAGAGACACTGAGTAACTAATTTACAAACTACGTAGGTTAGGTGAGAAGACCCCCTGGAGGGTGGATGGGCAAAGGACAATAGTGGGGACCTTGGTCAGAGGAAATTGGACATGCATGCATAATGTAAACCCTGTGGTTAGCTTGCAAAGTAGATATATTTTCCATACCTGGGATAGGCAGTCAGGGTTATCAATGCTTATCAACACATTCACTCTGTGCTATAGCCATCTAGTATGTTCCAGATTTATTACACATACACAAAAATCCACTGATTTATTGTATTATATTGTGTACTGTGCAGGAATCATGTATGATTATAATGCACAGGTGTAATTCATAGTATAAAAGTGTCCAAATCATTACATAACTCAGTGTATGTGGGAGTGTTAACAATGTTCTGGGGTAGATTATTCCATAGTTTAATCACTGAAGGGAAGAAGGAAAATTTAAAACTGTTCACTCTATGTTAGGGATATAATATATTGTACTATGCAATTGTATGCGCATGCGCATGAATTGTAAGCGTGTTTGAATTATGCACCTACTGCGGTTTTCCATGTCCTTGCAACGCAAAGCGTCATGCGCTAATATTGTGTCAGTATGCGCAGTTCTTTGAATACACCTGTAATGTTCTGTGGCTGTCGAGTTGTATGCGTAGGCATGCCTAAAGTCCTGTGAGTCAGTAGTCGTCACTGAAAATCCGCTGTTGAACAACTGCGCACCACATGCTTGTATAGCGCATGACGCTTTGCATTGCAAGAACTTGGAAAACCGCAGTATCAATGTTATTCCCCACCTACCCCCTCCCGGGCGTAGTGG
The DNA here is from genome assembly GCF_963678975.1 of Dysidea avara. Classification (NCBI taxonomy): domain Eukaryota; kingdom Metazoa; phylum Porifera; class Demospongiae; order Dictyoceratida; family Dysideidae; genus Dysidea; species Dysidea avara. The sequence goes on along the minus strand of NC_089275.1, from coordinate 43,638,205 downwards.
GGGAAATGGTGGGGATTTGACTTTTTGAAAAATCAAATTCTCCACCCATGGGGGAACGACTAGTGGTCAAATCTCCATGTAGTATGGCTGTTAGGTACTTTAGGAAACAGGTCAATTCCTTTAGCTTGCAAGTTAAAATAAACGCCTAAAATTTCGAGTGGTCAAATGCCCCACTAATGGGGCAGAGTTTCAGATCAAATCAGGTCAAAATCCCCCACTAATCCCCTAGTAAGCCCGGGAGGGGGGTAGTGGGGCTTAACATTGATAGGTGCATTAGAACAATGAACATGTGCAACATGGTGTCAGAAGTAAACTGATGTTCTAAGACTACAAATGGCGAACTGTCAACTACCTCCCCCTGACCCGATGGTCTGCGCCGGCAATGTAGCAGCGAATTGGAAAGCATTCAAGGAAGCGTTCAACGACTTCGCTACTGCCACTGAACTGACCGCCTAGTCTCGCGCAGCCAGACTACTGACCGCCAAGGACGATGCGATACAAGCGGCTACGCTAAAGACAGTGATGAGAAGAGAGTGTCGACAAATTCTTTCACGTCTAGAACTCACTGATGAAGACAAGAAAAAACCGAACAAGACCCTGGAAAAGCTAGAAGAATATTTTGCGCCTACCCGGAACATTTTGTATGAAAGGTACTTGTTTCACTCCGCCCAGCAACAGCAAAACGAGACTATTGACCAGTACATGATTCGGTTACGCCATTTGGCAGAGTGCTGCAATGAATGACGAAATGCTTCGGGATCGCCTCGTCCTAGGCTGTCGGGACAAAGGTGCGAAAGCACGCCTGTTTCGAGAAACTGATTATTCCCTCAAAAAAGCATTAGAAGCATTACAAATCAGTGAAGCAGCACAGGAGCAGCTGAAAGAGATCGGAGAGTAAGGCAACCCATTACCTATTAATGCAGTAAATGTAAGGAAGAATTTCAAGTACAAGAAGCCCCAGTCCGACTACCCAACCTGCAAGTACTGTGGAGGACAGCACGAGCTGGACAGAACATGCTGCCCAGCCTATGGGAAGACTTGCCGTCAGTGTGGAAAGCCCAACCATTTTCATACTGTCTGTCTGCGGGGGAGAGGAGGTGTCAAATCTATAGCTGTGGTACAGGAGTTGCCAGCCGACGTATTGGAGAGTGATGATGAACTCTTTACAATTGAAGAAGTTAGTACTGTAAAACATGCTCGCAAAGGACAGTTCTTTGTGCCACTACGCTTTAGCCATGAGCAGGGATCCTCCGTTGTGGATTGTCAGTTGGACACTGGTGCAACTTGTAATGTAATGAGTATGATAGATGTGTGTGCAATTCTGCATACCCAAAACCCCCTTTACAAACAGAAGCCGTGCAGCTGAAGTGTTTTGATAACTCAATAATTACCACATTAGGCCAGTGCACACTCAAGTGCCAGTACAACACCAAGACATACAACTTGACCTTTAAAGTCATAGAAGGAAATCAGAAGCCACTCTTATCAGGTACCACATGTATGGAACTAGGACTAATAACAGTGTACACAGTGTGTAATGTAACCAGTAATACACTTATTGAACAGTACAATGATGTGTTTAAGGGTTTAGGGTGTTTGGGTAATGAATACCACATTGATGTAGATAAGTCAGTAATACCAGTGCAACATGTCCCAAGGCGAGTACCTGTGGCAATGAAGGAGCTTTTGAAACAAAAATTAGCAGACCTTACCAAACAGGGTATAATAACAAAAGTTGAAGAGCCAACTCCTTGGATTAGCAATATGGTGGCTATTAAGAAGCCTGGTAAGCTTCGATTGTGTATAGACCCCCGAGACCTAAACAAGGCTATTAAACGGCCTAAGTATCAAATGCCCACACTAGAAGAGCTCCTTCCCACACTTTCAAAAGTCAAAATATTTACAGTGCTAGATGCCAAAGATGGCTTCCATCAGGTACAGTTGGATGAGGAAAGCTCATACTTAACAACCTTTTGGACCCCATTTGGTCGCTACCGTTACCTGCGCATGCCATTTGGCATATCGTCTACCCCAGAAGAGTTTCAGAGGCGCATGCACACAGCTTTGCAAGGACTACATGGGGTAGAGGTCATCGCAGATGACATTCTTGTTTTTGGGTGTGGCGATACAGACGAAGAATGTCAGAGAGATCATGATGCGAACTTGAAGAATCTCCTTCAACGAGTGCGAGACAAAGAGTTAAAACTCAATAAGAAGAAACTTAAACTATGTCTTTCAACAGTTTCATATATGGGACATCTCTTGACAAAAGATAGCCTCTGTCCTGACCCTGCAAAAATCAGAGCAATTAAAGACATGCCAAGGCCAGATGGCAAGAAAGCAGTAGAGCGCTTTCTGGGGTGGCTGCAGTACTTGCCGCGTTTCTTACCACAGTTAGCTGAGGTAGCAGCTCCATTGAGACTACTCACTGAACAGTCAGCAGTATTCTCATGGCAGAGCCAACAAGAATCAGCATTTCGGATGCTCCAAACCATGATAACTAAGGCTCCAGTTCTGAAGTTCTATGATGTGCGTGATGAAGCAACGATACAATGTGATGCTTCAGAAAAAGGCCTAGGGGCAACACTTTTACAACATGGACAACCGGTTTGCTTCGCATCATGTTCATTGTCAAAGGCCTAACAAAACTACTCACAAATTGAAAAAGAGTGCCTGGCCATTGTGTTTGCATGTGAACGGTTCAATCAGTATATTCATGGCCGAAAACTGACAACTGTACATACAGACCACAGACCCTTAGTGCCAATTTTTACCAAGCCAATCTACAATGCACCTAAACGACTGCAGCGGATACTGCTGAGGCTGCAGAAATACACACTCAACGTGTTATACTGTCTAGGGAAAGAAATGCATATTGCCGACATGCTTAGTCGGGCTTATATACATGATCAAAATCCCCTTCCCTCAGGAGATTATCAAATTTTCCAAGTCCTTCAGGAAAACAGGCTGTTCAAAGCAATTGAGGACATAGATCCGGCCAAGCACGTGAGGCTGAGTGAGAAGGGACTAACTGAACTCAGAGAAGCTACACGTAATGATAACACACTCAAGAACCTTGCCAAAGTGATTCACATGGGATGGCCAGAACTAAAGCAGGACGTAAAACCCTCCATCAGAACTTATTGGCCTTACAGAGACGAACTGATAGCTGACAACAACATTATCTTCAAAGGATCGAAAGTTGTAATCCCTGAAAGTATGCACTCACTCATGCTACAAAGGATGCATGCAAGTTACCAAGGGCCAGACGCCAGTGTAAGAAGAGCAAGGGATGTCATATTCTGGCCTGGAATGGCAAGTGAAATTTGGCATCAAGCAAGCCAATGTGCTACATGTAACAGCCTTGCAGCGAAACAACAGAAACAGCCCTTGATGTCACCGGAAATACCAACTACACCATGGGCCAAAGTAGCCCAAGATCTCTTTACATATGACGGAAAGCCATATCTCATCACGGTCGACTATTACAGTGATTTTTGGGAGTTAGATGCAGTGTCAGACACAACAAGTGAGACCATTGTAAAGCACATCAAAGCTCACTTTGCTAGGTATAGCATACTGGAAACTGTAATCACTGACAATGGGCCACAGTTCAGAGCTCAACAATATGAAGATCTTGCCAAAGAGTGGGGAATAACTCACATCACTAGTTCTCCGTATCACAGCCAAAGCAATGGAAAGGCAGAGTCAGCAGTGAAAATTGCAAAAAACCATGTTAAAGAAAGTGACCCAGGATAACACTGACATTAACCTTGCAATACTGGCGTGGCGTAATACGCCAACTGAAGGAAGTTGTTACAGTCCAGTGCAGAAATTGCATTCACGGAGAACACGGACACAGCTACCAACCTCCAGCAAATTGCTCAAACCAGAAACAGGAAAGGGAATAGTTGAGGAAATACAATGTCGAAGAAAGAAAGCAAAACAGCAATATGACAAAACTGCAAAGGAACTATCAGAACTTGATGTAGGTCAACCAATTCGCATCCAGCCCATTAAACACCAAGACCAATGGAAGAAAGCTGTAGTTGTAAAGAAAGCGGGGGAACGCTCATATCTAGTCAAAACAAGTAATGGACAAATATACAGACGTAACCAAAAGTATTTACGCCAAACAGCAGAACAACCGACAGAAAATTTCTCTACTGCAGCAGAGGATGAGTTGACCATAGCAATTCCAGTACACACACAACAGAAAGTTGCGAATGGGCAAAATGACAACAGTTTAGCTAGCCAAGCACAGCACCCGCACCACACAATCACTCGATCAGGCAGAATCTCTAAGCCACCTAACCGGCTAGAAGAGTATATCAAACACTAATTTTAACCCTTATAAGATAGATAGGTATGGAATGATTAAACAGTGATTTTGTTTTGTTTTTGTTGTTATTTTTTGCAAGGAAGATGTACATATAATTTATATAGATCATGCATTAAATTGTTGTAAAGGAGGGAGATGTTAGGGATATAATGTATTGTACTATGCAATTGTATGCGCATGCGTATGAATTGTAAGTGTGTTTGAATTAGAACAATGAACATGTGCAACACTCTAGTATTTAGTTGAATAAAATAGCCACTTTGTAAAAGGAGGGAACGGGAGTTAAACAATCATCTGGAATATCAGCTAAATGATGAATGATTTTATACAGCATTTGTAATTTTAATCTTTTCCTTCTGCTCTGCAGGGTGGATTTGGGTAAGGCTTCAGGTGATTTGATTGACAACTAGGATTCTTAGCTAGATACTTTAGTGGCCTAGTTTGTTGTAGATAGTTTTATTGTTGCGTACTATTTTTAACTTGTGCTTTAATACATGTGTGCAGAAACAGCTCAACAATCAGCTGTAACAGAAGGAATGGTGAAATCCCTGAATTAAAATTGAGATACCAGTCACAATTCAAACCACTAAAAAAGGAATTGTGAAAGCTTTTGTTAAGCAACTGACATGGCAACTAAATGTGATTTCATCTACTTATAAATAAATATATGGAAACAGTTTGGTGTATCTGCTAAGAACACCTGAAGGCTTTATAAATAGGACAGACTTTCTTGCAGATGTTGGCAAATCTGTTCAGCTAGTTTTGTACCAGCTTTTAATGGATGGGATTTTCAAGGCACTGGTACATAGCCACTTTCAACATTTCAGCTTTTTTTGTGTAGTTGAATATCAGTTTTAATGGCACTTGAAAAATACCCTCAAAAGAGGACATCTGTAATAAGTGATGATGATGTGTAGTTCTACTGGCTGGTAGCCTCGAAATAGGTAACAAAGAAGCTCAAGACATTGTGCTCAAGAAAATACCTTTCTGTGAGAGGCTACTTGCTAGAGTGTGGATAAACAACAGAAAGGTACACAGCACGTGAAGAGCTATTTGAGACTACTAGTGGATATACATACTGAGAGGAATACCTTAAGTTTTGTTTTGTTCAGTGTATTATCATTTATTTTTTTGAAAATTGTAATTAAAAGGAATATCTGAGAAAAAAATGGTAATCTCTTATTAGAGATAAACACCTCACATACTGTACATACACACAAACACCCAACTGTTAAACTGGTTATCATGAAACACATGGCAAAGGTTGGCCACAGTACATTACATATGTTGCAATAATGACTCAATAAAAAGTATCTACAATACAAGTTTGCAGCGACTAAGGGAATCAATACAAGTCTGCAGTGACTGAGGGAATCAATGTGTTTTAAGATAATAGGGATGAGAAGGTTATCTTTACGACTTCTTTCATCCACTGGCGCACTCCATTGTATATAGCCTCCAGTCACAAGATTTGTACAAAAGAATGTGTTGAAACAAAAACAGATTTGTTCTGTTCAACAATTAGATCCACTACAGGTACAAAAAAGTACTAAAGAATGAATTACAATTGTTCATCTTACCTTACCATTCAATCATTGCCCACTACATAAGGACGCTGTGCTTTAGACACCAACTTTTCTTTGTACTGCATGATTTCATCCCTGAGAAATAAAACACTAGCATTTACAACATAAGATGCAAAAATGTACAATCTGATAACACTCCTAGACCCATCAAGAAGGTCTTCCAGTGAAGGAACAGGAGACTGACTAAGTGTATGCAGATAAAGGTAGCAACACACAAAAGGAAGCAGGTTAGTTGGTATGGATAGTGGTAGAATTGAGACAGGTCCTCTTAGGAATACACACAAGATGCGCTTTAAAAAAATTGCTTATTACTACGAAGACGAAGCTTTCCTTCCACTCATTATACCTACAATAGCATCCATGTTAACCTCACTTATATACTGTGTGGTTCTTTATATACAGGTGAACCTGTCCTTGTGACCACCTGTATAAAAGACTACCTTCTATAGTAGCCAATAGTACAAACGCAAAATAAAAAAATTTAAATGGTATATGTAACCCAGTCTGTGAAAACCAGTCTTATTGCCTGCATGTTTAAAAGTATTGAGAAATACTGGTTTTAAGTATTCAGTGTGTAGGTAGCTCGCCAACACATTTTACACCAATTCCTTACCTTCCAGAGCATCCACTGCATAAGTGTAAGTTTTCTGTCATTTTAGATAGTTTTAATACCGTGGTTGACTATCAGGCAAGCTCCAAAAGGGGAGGAAGGCAGGGGCCTGGAAGGAGTGCAATAGGCTGTTTAAAAATTTTAAAGGAAGGCATAGGGATAGATTAGGCCAAGTTATTGGCCATTTCAGGTCTCAAAACTGGCTAAAATGAAAGGAAATTCACAGCAGAAGTCTTCATTCAATACCACAGAGCTGCAGCCAATCCTGGGTATGGAGAATATATAAGTTCCTAATATAAGGTCCTGCCTAGTCTCCACATGTCAAGGACTGCCATCAACCATATCAACAACTGCAAAAAGTGGTGCGCTACTAGCCCATGGACATAGTAGCCCAGAGTTACTACACAGACACATACATACATGCACACACTAGCAGCCTACCTGGATTTCCAGAAATTCATATGCAATTTGACTTTGTTCTATGGTAGGTTGGTAGTACACCACTTGTTGACCAGTGGTATGGGTAATGGCAGTCCTTGCTGTGTGGTGTAGGCAAGCTAAACAAAGTATTTACAAATCTCCAGCGGCACAACCTTTTAGCTAGTTTGATTCCCCCAACCAGCTGCAAGGTCCTCTATCATCCTTTAATTAATTGCCAATCCACCTTCCGTGTTACTCAGTGACTCTTGGCTAGACAAAGGGTACTGGATACTACATAACACACAGACACCATGCAGGTAACACACTGGGAAGATTTATGGATGCATCAAACTATTAGAGGTCATTGTATCCAGTTGCAACTCACAATTGCTGCTTGGACATCTTCAAGAGGACTCTGTATATTGACTCTCCGTCTTCTTAATCCCATATTATATTCTTTAGTTAATTTCTAGGCAGTGTCAACTTGATACTATGCCGGTCTCAATGTTAATATAATTTATCTCATCCTCCCTATTAGTCTCGTCTCATCCTCCCTATTAGTCTCGCGTGGCCAGACCGCTTTTTTCCCGTATATTGGGTGGGGAAAAAAGGGTCTGGTGCAACTCCAATAGCTGTTTACTTCTGAGCCGTCCCCACATTCCGGGGACGCTAATTGAATAACATTGGTCACAAAGGAGGTGCCATGACGTCAGTAAGTTAACTAGAGATCTGTTTATCCTTTAAACGAATCTTAATTTGCTCCGATGTCACTTTTATAGCGTCTTGAAAGTTAATCCTGTAACAAGACTCACAACCGGAGCAGGAATACTTCATAGTTTTACTGACGTCATGGCACCTCCTTTGTGACCAATGTTATTCAATTAGCGTCCCCGGAATGTGGGGACGGCTCAGAAGTAAACAGCTATTGGAGTTGCACCAGACCCTTTTTTTCCCACCCAATATACGGAAAAAAGCGGTCTGGCCACGCGAGACTACCTCCCTATAATCATGTATCGTCTGGTTAAAACAGTTTTCCAGGCTGTCTCTACTTGAATGCGATGTTTTTCGCCATTACCTCATGCATCACCGCTCCTGTACAACCATAGCCTCTACATGGAGTTGCTGGCACGCGTATTTCACAATTTACGTCACAATGCGTCACAAGAAAATCGAGAACTTTCGAGAAGTGAGAAATAATTAAGAAAGGGTTAAGAAATTATTGAGAAATTATCGAGAAGCGAGAAATTATCAAGAAATTATCGAGAAATAAGAAATAATCAAGAAATTTCTAGGAAAATTTTGAGAAATAGCCCAGAACGGGGAATTCGATTGTTATAAAATGCTTGTGTCAAAAGCCCCACTACTGGTGGTAACTTTGTAGATGAACCCCGTATAAACCCCCTTTGGATCCCGTACTGGGGGTACTAGGGGTTACAATTGATAGGCGCATAAATCGCCCCCAGCGGTCTGCCGGTTGATTCCGAATATTCGTTGATTCCCTGGTGTCGGGCCGATTCATGTGTGCAACCTTTATAAATTGTGCTCTGCAGACCAGTGTAGACCTTAGACTTAGTTCCGCGTTTGCTACTTTGACTGTTGGTTTCATCGGCGTCATTGTTCCTCGACTTTGCCTGCAAGATGGCCGTGCCGCTCATTTTCATCGGTACCGTGTATTGGCAAACAGCGAATCATCTATTAATTGCCAGGTGAGTTATTACCTACACGTTTTAGCCTACATATGCATTGAAAGAAAGAAAAAAAGCAGGGTGTTTAAAATAGTCTCGCATATGGCCAGACCACTTTTTTTTTTATTTTTTTTATTTTATTTTTATTTTTTTTATTTTTTTTTTAGCTAGTCGGGAAATAACCAAATGAAAAAGAAAAAAAAATGGTCTGGCCACACAAGACTATGTTTAAAATACACAGTAGATGATATGCACACTAAACTGCTAAAATTTAAATATTCAGAAGAAAAAAATGATAACGTCATAATTTGACAAGTAACTACAATATAATTACAAGGGGTTAGGAGTCTAGTCACAGGGTTACCAAGTTATTAAAAAAAAGAATATTAACTAGAGCCCTGGCAAGACAAAAATAAATTGTAGCTACTTAAAAGACTAAATAGTTATATCAACAGTTCAACACGTAATCCCAGTAGTCGATCTGTTGAACTGTTGATATATATCTCATGATAAATTAGGCTTGCACGGTTCCGAGTTTCAACTCTTGTGAATCCCGTACAAAAGTATGGGCAGTGAATGCGGCTCAGTCAATAACTCACTACTAGAGCTATGGGTTAGAACAGTTAGAGGAATTTGTTGCTATTGAAGAATCATCTGTAGTTGGTCTACTGTAGACACAATGAAGTGATTTGCCCTTTTCTCCATAAACCACAGTACATTCAGTCACTGTTGTGACATGTTAAAGAATCATGTGTAAGATGATGTGTTAGTGATTGAATTGTGTTGTGTAGTTTTGTATTTATAAGTAATAGTTATAACACACCCATGAGGTTTGTATCTGATTTGTAAACACGACACCCGAGGGCCTGCCCTCGGGTGTCGTGTTTTCCTTCCCTCGGGTGTCGTGTTTACAAATCAGATACTAACCTCATGGGTGTGTTCTAACTGATTTGTGGTATGGGACGTGCGGAGATCAAAAGCACCAATTTGTAACACGGAAGGAGCAAGAATGCAAGGCTAATATTTTCTACTGCTGAGCGCTGTGTACAAGGAACGATTTTACTCGCTAATTACTAGTGATGCACCGTTACCACTTTTTTCACTACCGATCCGATACTGATACATTTGAGGTTGGCAATGGCCAATACCGATCCGATACCGATACTTTGCCCCACAGGCATTTCTCACAAGAACCAGCTAGTGATTTAGCTTACTAAACTCATTTGCTAATCTCCAACTGCAGTTTGCTGGTTTAGTGGCTATCAATTATGCAGGATGGTGTAAAACATTGACTGTGGACTGCACTGTGGACTGAGCACTAATATACATAGAATATTAGAGGGCATGTTTAGCTAACTGTACTAATGAAAAACATTCACTATATCCCAGTATGTGGCTAACTTTGTAGCTGCATTCCCAGGATAACTCAATTTTGTCAGGCACACTGCTGTGCATAATAGCAGTACCTGTACATGTACAGTATCTACTGTATGCGTGCATGCATGGAAGCGACCAAGTGCTGCGAACGACTACTGCATATACATAGCTAATAATGTTAGAAAATGGCATGTGGGCAATGCCTTAAGCTTTGAAGTTTGTACTCTAACATTCTTGAGTGCATTTATTTAAATAGATAAGTAAACTTGTGCTGATTTTCATATAATTTACAAAAAATGTATAGCTAGTGCTAGCTACATGGCTGTTGTGTCACAATAACTGATATGCCAGAAATACATGTAGCTATGTAGCCCTCAGTACAATTCACGTATTCATGTGGTAAGTGATATTATGCAGTCTTTACACATGCAATTTTTCCTCTTACTGATGCTGCTGTCAAGATGTGGGAGTTACAAAGCATGACATCATGAGCAGCAAGCCATGATGCACATAACAAATACATTCATGACTCGTAGTAAGGTTTCTATGCATGCATAGATAACTATATTCAGATGTTTTTGTAGAAGCTATGTTCCCTCCCTTGGTTTTGTAATGATTTACTCTCTTTTTTTATCTTCAAGATCTTTGTACTTTAAGGGTTCTCTGTACTATTTTGGCATGGCTTCCCACAAAATATTCTTCCCTTTATAACTCACAAATGGGCCAACCAATTGTATGAAACCTACTTCACTCGAGATAAAGAATCAACAGCACACAACGTAGTTCAAACCCTGTGTTTTAACTCATTGCCAAACGCGAGTTATACTTTTTCGCTTTAAATTAGAACTAATCTTACATTTCTTGGCTTAGAGCCTTAAATTTTTACAGTACATTATTGAAAACTATACAATCAAATGTACGGTTCTACTTTTGTCCTCTAACTTCTCAAACATTAGATACTCTTCTTCCAGACTTGAGCTTTCACTAATCAGTCTTCATCACCACGCCATTCCTTGCCAGAAGGTCCTATCCAAAAACGGCAAGCGCTCTTTTACAGCAAATATACTATGGTTATCTGTCTGAAATGTTAAAGCCTATCGGTTTAAAGATCATGGACTAGTTCTAATTTTAGCATCAAGGTGTAGAAACTGAGACACGCGCATCTATTCTCTGACCACAGTTATTGTTGCTTAATTACATAACCAGAGTAATAGTCGATAAATTACGGATTATTTTATTCATTGCACCACGATGAAGAAGATAAAAGACTTACTTTACTTTCTTCACGTATATCGCCCTTCCTTCTTCACTTGTGGCTACTTATGTCATCATAACCTTCAGTGCTGGTCACTGTAAAGCACTAATAATAAATACTTTAAGTTTAAGGAAGAAAATCCATCCCTCCTGGAGGAAGACTGAGTGTGGCCCCGACTAGACATTGGGTGACCTGCAGTTCGAATCCTGGGGTTGGAGGGATTTTTTTCCTTACTTTGGCCCCTTTTCTGTTACACCTTATTCAGTCAGTAAGTCAAGTCACTAGGTCTAAGTCCTTGTAGGTTAGGTAATCCTAAGGCTGCAGCACATGTTGCTGTTAGACCTTCAGTGCTGGTCACTGTAAAGCACTAATAATAATAATAATAAAACGCACGAGGGATTGAAGTGTGCACTGAATCCAATTAAACAAGCCACAGACTAATTAGATAATTACTGGTGACCATAAGAATCCATTAACAAACCTCCAGCTGTGCTGGCCTCAGAAACGATAAGTAAATAGTACAGAGCACCCTTAATTAGCCTTTGTTCTATAACTGTGGTTTATGGTTTCAATCTTCAGTTATAAAAGCTGGTAGTTGCATTTACGACATAAAGTTGTATGAGACATGCAGTGTTGAGTGACTTGATCTCCCCATGGATACTTCGGAACCAATAGTTATCGGTTCTAGCAGTGAAGACAGTGATGATTTTGCTCAATTTCCAACTTACAATCAAGACCACAGGGAATTTAATGAGTCAAAAGGTGAAATGACTTCTATTGTAATTGAAGACCCCCAGCTAAACAAATCTTTGTGATGACCAACAACAGGTAAGTTGTATTATTATAGTCAAGCAATGTGTGTAGATAGCTAGGTGTATGCCTGTGTGCACAGCATGCATGCAAAAATAGCAATGAAAATTCAATTTATTTGAAAAATAGCAATTATACCAGGTGTCCTACAGACCTCCAGCACTTGTGCTTTAAAGCATTAATAAGAAAATGGAATACATAAAATCTTTTGATGTTTGGGGTCTTTTAAATCCACTTAAAGATTACGGAGAAGTTCTAAAATGTTAACCTCCTAACAGATAGGCAGTGTTGGGCAAGTTACTTTGTAAAAGTAACTAGTTACATATTACATATTACTTGCAACTGAACTATTTAGTTACAGTTACATATTACCCATAAAATAAAGTAACTGCAATAATATTACATATTATATTACTTTGTGTCCACAGCCTTAAGTTGTTACTTGTGAAACTACCACGTTATCACGTGACATGATTGCGTTGTTGGACAATATGCAAATCTTGGTTAAAAGTAAGAAGCTGGTGAATAAGCTTCATTCAGTAGGCCTCGTTACTTCGTTGTGGCTAGGCGTTACTCAGAGGATAACTAACGAGATTAGTAACTTTGTTACTTGTAGTAATAATATTACGTAATATTAGACTCGTTACAGTAACTATATTACTTAGGTAACGCGTTACATTTGTAAGTAAAGTAACTTGCGTTATATTACCTGTTTTTATAGCGTATTTCGTTATATTACTTTGTTACCACAAAAGTAATAATATTACGTAACGCGTTACTCCCAACACTGCAGATAGGTACTATCTGCTAATCTTCGGTTAAGGAAATCAACCCACAGCACATCTTACTACTCATGTGCTTTTTTTGCCTGGTGACCAAATAAATCCACTAAGATACTTGTGGTTTGTTTCTACCTCTAACTTTTAGTTTAGGGTGTGATAACCCATGTTTACAGTTATAATGTATGCTGGGATTGTGGTCTAAAGTTATGGAGCAACTTGCATATGCATGGCTTGCACATTAAAAGCATTAAAGCAGAGATATACATCTATTATTAAATAATTTGCCAAGTCATGTGCTTCATGGAATTTTCTTCTGACTGACCAACTTTCTGATACCTTCAGATAAGTTTAACTCAATAATGGCAAACACTAAGGGTTTTACTTCTGTGCCATTCGATATTGGTATAGGGCCAAAACGTGTCTTTTTGCTGCTGCACTGTGTATTACATTTTACCTTTCTCGTATCCCATTTCTTTGAATTCTCCAACACCATTAACTTTTGTGGATAGTGTATATATTAGTGCACAGATGGCTGACTATCATTTATTTAAGTGATGTTATGCAGTACTAAAAAAATGGTCTGTTGTCATAAAGTATCTGACACTTATATGATTCAGTTGAAGCCAAAATATTTGTGGGTTATACGCAATTTAAGATATCGCATGATAAAATAGTGAAAATTTAGGAGCAATCTTGTAATTCCATGTGAGAGGTGTTGATGAACTGTGAATTAACTTTGCCAGGCCTAATTAAGACTACCAAGGCACCTCTTCATCATGAGGCTGCTTTTGGTCAACATGTTTTGTGAGAAAAAGGAAACTTCCATGCCCCTAATATGCAATGCTACTGTACCTGGTGTTATGAAATCTAACTGCTGTAATATAGTCACTATTGCTACTTGTATGTAGAACACCAAGTCCAAAAAGAAAATTGTTTGACTCAAGTGATGACTTAAGCTCTGAGGAATATGATGAAGTAACAAGCTCTAAGAGATATGATGAAGTAACAAGCTCTAAGGGATATGATGAAGTAACAAGCTCTAAAGAATAATTATGATGAAGTAACAATTGATAAGTAAGCTCTACCTGCTTAGCTGTAAATTAATCATTATTACTTTACAGTAGTTCACAGCCTTGCCTGTAAAAGGATGACCCTGATCTACCACCAGAGATGGGGTAACCCGTTATGTAATATAACACGTTATGTAATATATATTACAATTCACGATTCTGAGTAATATAACGCGTTACTTTTGGAAATGCAGTAATATAACTTTAAGTTACTTTTGGAAACTACAATTTGTTACTAGTAACGAAACAAGTAATATTATTATGTAACGAGTAGCTGGAAGCGAAAAGTAACGAGTAACTTTACCGCGATGTAACGAGTGATACTACGAGTAAAGATGAACAAGTAACGCATTATAAATGGATTTTACTGCCAATTATCCATTCCACTATTAATTAATCACCTTAATCCATTAACCTTTCTTCTATAATGGTGCTCAGGTGTTGCATGTACGCGTGACCGATGTGCATCACGTGACTGCACGTGGTTTATATGTTAACTTTAACTTAGCTGTCTTAATAAAAAAGTAACTTAGCATTAGTAACTTAATATACTTGATATGTAATATTATTAAGTTAGTAACTTAATATGTAATATTATTAAGTTACTCTTTATTCTAAGTAATATGTAACTGTAATATATTATAGCGTAAGTCATCATCTATCGGCCAGGGTTTGTGCCATGGCATGTATCTTGTGTTTAGTACATGCGAGGACCAAGAAATTCTACCCACTACTACATCAATACTTCTACTTCGTGCACAAAAGTTTCAATTTCGTACGTACTTGCATGTGTCTTCTGCCTTGTAATGAAGATAGTAGTGTAGCAAATCAATTATCGCCTACCAACGTCAGTTATCAGCTAGTCATAAACGCACATATATCGATTATCGGCTACTTTTTAAACTTTTGGTCCAACATCGTACATAAAAAAAACTGAAACTATTCAATACCACAATTACATACATCTAGACTTCCCACAACATCACCACAATTTTAATTAAATTTTTATGTGTCAGTTTTCGCATAGCTATGAATACACAAAATGCCTAAAATCATTATGCATAAATGGAGTTGATTAACACAAAGAGCACAGCTTTTCTCTGTGCACATCAACATCAATATCATCAAAATCAACACAACTTTCATGTAACCATCTTCCACAACAGCACATTATCCATTCCTGGTCAGTTCCCACATCATCATCATATTACCAAAGCATACACAACACCTTCCAGTATCAATTTCTTCATCTGCATTATCACTCCTGGCTTTTTTTTGTACAGGCCTTGATGATGCTGCATTGTCAGATTTTCTTTTAACTTTCCCCTTAGTTTGCTGCCCGGATTGCTTCTGTTGTTGTTTAGCTTCTCGCTCTGCTGCTTTCTGAGCTTTAAGCTCTGACTTACGTTTCATTTCTTCTTTCTGCTTCTTTTTCAGTTCCCTTTCTTCCTTTTGTCTTTGCTTCTCTTCTTCAGCTAAACGTTTCTTTTCTTCTTTGTCCTTAAAACCCTTCAAGCATTCACTACTGGTTAACACTCGAGCAAATCCTGTTTTCTTTGGTTGAACAGTAGGAATATTGACCAAATCTGACAGAGGAGAGCATCTTGGAGTAGTCTTTGTTGATAATCCTACACCACTTGAATCTGGAGTAATTGATGACATTGATGTTGGCTCTAATAGTGTAACGGTGGGCATTGAAACTGGTGACTGATCAGTCAGTTGGCCTGGCCTCATTGTCAAATGATTTGGTGTAGACTGGTCAAGCAATGTAGACACAGGTTCTGGTGAAGTTTCAACTCCAGGTAAAGTAGACAGTTCAATTCGCCTCAATTCCACAAGCCCCACATGACTTGGCATTGACTGGTTAGACATTGTAGACATAGATTGGGATGGGGTCACCACTTCAGTTTGGGGTGAAAACCCAGTTTGAGAAGTGCAGTTTGGCACTTCAGAGCTTACGGCACCAGGATGATGAATAGACAACCAAGCTTTGTATCTCGGATCTGGTAAGTCATAACCTTCTTCAAAACGGCGAACATACTTTATTTCTTCCTCTCTTGAAAATGTCAGTGAAACATCGTCACTTGTGCGTGACATGGATTGGGATGGGGTTACCACTTCAGTTTGTGGTGAAAACCCAGTTGGAGTAGTGCAGTCTGGTACTTCAGAGCTTACAGCACCAGGATGATGAATAGACAACCAAGCTTGATATCTTGGATCTGGTAAGTCATACCCTTCTTCAAAACGACGAGCATATTTTATTTCTTCCTCTCTTGAAAATGTCAGTGAATCTTCATTACTCGTGTGTGCAAATCCATCATCTTCATCACTATAGTTACGTCTTCATTGTCTTCCTCTTCATCTACAAAGGAAAGCAACAAGTGATACCTGCAAACATGTTTATAAAATTTATTTTACCGTGTGTGTCATCATCCTTTTTATCACTTTTCTCTTTACCACCATCTTCTGGACAATCTTTGGCATCACACTGCTGGTTCTCTTCACTTTCTTTGTTGCATGAAATTGCATCCCTGTTGTAAGGGTAGATTCCAGCTTTTCGGAATCCTGAAATAACATTTGTCGGAGTAATAGCACTGTGCCGCGCACCTCGAAAAATCCCACAGAAATTAAATTTATTGATCACCATCCCAGGATTTTTAACATAAAACTTGTGACATTCTGCTCTCCATTTCTCTTTTAGTGGCTTAAACAGGCTACAGTCAAGCGGCTGGTACTCGTGGGTTGTATGTGGTGGGAGGCAGAAAATGATTATTCCATTATCTTTTGCGTAATGAAGTGATAGTAGATCAAAATGAGTGCTGTGACCATCCAAGATAAGCAGCAAAGGACGGTGAGGACAGCATGAGCAAGATAATGGTCTTTTATGAAGTGGAAAAACAGCTCATGATCAATCCAGCCTTTTTCACTCACAGCAAACCGTGATCCACTTACTTCATTTCTAGTCCAGAGATGGTTAACTTGCTTACCAGCAAAGATAAGGAAGGGTGGAATACATTGCCCAGTGGCACTAGCACAACCAACTACAATGATTTGCTCCTTCTTCCCCGATGTTTGATAACAAACTTTTTAAAGTCCCTTTTTAGCGACAACTTTTGGAGGTCGGGGTTCAAGTGGAACTCCCGTTTCATCCATGTTATATATGGCCTCAGGATGATCCTCAAAGCCAAACTCATCAAAAACTTTTCTTAATAGATCAAAGTATATAATTGTTCAAGTTCTCTGGATTTACAGCATCTAACCGTATTCCAGCTGTTGAATCACCTGATCGAAGTCTGATATCTGGATTTCTTTTCAGGAACTTTTGCCACCACCCATTGGATATCTTATCACTCCACAAAGACACATCCTCTTTTTGATTGACATATTGCTCTACAATACTGTAAACATCACGTCTTGTTTTGCCATACCCCATGCTTGATGCTTTTATCAAATGAGTAGCTAATTCTTGTTCTTCCTCAGTACTCAAATAAGGCTTGGGTCTAGGCATATCTCCATGTTTAACACGACCACTTTGTCAATCTTTTTGAGTTGACAGAGGAACTCCATGAATAGCAGCAGCTTTGTTAGCCGAAATTCCATCCTCTAAGACAGATTTCAATGCAGATGTCATTTGAAGAAGAGTATACTACTTTCTGGATGAGCTTCGATTTTGGCTGGAACTATTAGCACCATTATTCATTGCTATCCGAGTTTGACTTCCACTTGAAACTCTTCTAAAACCTTTTTTTTTCTTGTTCGGCATGGATGACATGGCATAATACAAATGTTATAACTAGCCAACAGATAAACAACCTAGAAAAACACATTCTTTGTAAAATAGCATACAAATAACAGCCTAAACCTCTACCCAGTACAACAACAAACCTTATAACGCAGCGATTTGGTGAAAAACAACGGATAAAACAATGACACGAGGCAGGGAAACAAACAAAATCACACAAAACACCGGTTATTATACCCGGATATTCTGGCCGATAATTAGAGCAGCTTTGGCCGATAATATATGTCGGCCGATATATGATGACTTACGCTACTGATATAAAAGTAATATGTAATATGTAATAATTATATTACTTTCATGAAGTAACTTCCCCAACTCTGTCTACCACTATACTGTGCATCAGCAAGTTCAGGTTTTCCTGTCTGCAAACTAATCGACATCATAATGGATCCTGACATCCCTTGCAATAAAACATGCTATGTTCAACCACTAGGAGTAATGCAAAATGCTGTTTTATTATAGTGTGGAGTTTGATGACATCAAAGCTGATGATTTGGGATCTTGGAGAGCTACTGGTACCAAAAAACAATACTTCAAAGTAATGCCATCAGGTGCAATAAAGTACTTGCAAGCAAAGCCAACTGATAGCAGAACACAGTACTTCCTTTTTACTTGACACTATTTTGTTCATCAGATTTATGGGAAGTTTCACCGAATGCTTACAGATGTTCAAGGTTACACATGTTTTATGTAGTGACAACTGAAGCATATACTGTGTATTTTGCAGATCGCCACAACAAGAGGAGCAAACTTGTGGCCTTGCAGTATTGGTTTGATAGGCCACCAATAGACATCAAACTAAAGCCACATGGTAATTCACACACTGCAACACCATTTGTTTGCACTGCTCAATCAGCAAAAAAAGACAATGAGAAATCGCAGCTAACACTAAGCCAACAGAAGCTATTCAGCAAGCTACAAAAATAAAGTGGTGGAGAATTAGAGACAACAGGGCTCCAAAAGCTACCTCGCAACATTGATCAGTTTAAGAATTATCGACGTAGTGGTCACTGAAAAGATGGAAATGTGCTGTACAGTGAAATGCTGCAGTGCAAACTAGCTGAAGGATCTGCAGAAGCATTTGTCAGAGATGTTAAGGCAGCACCAGATCCACAGTGTCTTTTGTTTTTTGATTGGCAGCCAAATGACCTTGTGCGGTTCATAACAGATGACAGGGATTTCAGCATATTCACTGCTGATACCACTTATAACCTTGGTGATTTTTATGTTACTCTGACTACATACCAGCATTTAATGCTGGTGGATGTCTTAACACAAAAGCATCCAACAATGGCTGGTCCCGTGCTAGTACACCAGAGAAAAAATTTCTCATCTTTCAACTGCTTTGCAAGCACATTAGTATGTTTTAAAAAAATCTGCATCACATTAAGGCTTTTGGAACTGATGGTGATCAGGCTCTAATTAATGCTTTCTCTCACAACTTTCCTCAGGCTAAACAGTTTCGATGCTTTATTCATTTAAAGCAAAATATAGCCTCTAAACTGAAAGAAACTGAAATGCCACCATCAATTTGTCAAGATTTCTTACATGATATTTTCGGAAAATGTTTTCCTGGGATTGTTGAAGAAGGTCTGATAGACTGTCTCAATATTTCATCATTTGATGCTAGTCTTCAAAATTGCAAGAAGACATGGGTTTGTCGTGAAAAGCCATACTGTTCTCCAAGTCAAACCAGCTTCTTTGACCAATTTGTTCTGCAATATGTAGACATTTTTAGACACTCAATGCTAAAGAATTGCGGTAAGATGTGGGATTGGGCTGTCCACCAGGTGTATTTACAACAAATGCTAGTGAAAGCCTTAATGCTGCCTTAAAGAGAAAGGTAAACTACAAAGAAACGGAATGGCCAGATTTCAATGAGTCTATGAGGCAGTTGGTTCAGGCTCAAAGTTATTAGATCACTGTCGGGTCGTGGAAAATTCAGATTGGATTTTGAGGGCCATACTCTTTTTTTACAGCTTGGCTGTTTTGGATTAGATTATATTATCACTTGTAAAGTAAATTCTATTCTAGCTTTTTAAACCAGGCGAGCGCCCAGTTTACTGAAATTTTTTTGTAAAAGTGTGTGTCTGTTTGTGTTTGTGTGTGTACCTATCTACCTATGTTTGTCCATACGCACCCACGTGAGCAAAATCGTTAAATAATGGTAAAAGCAGCTTTTACACATACACAAGAAGTAAAAGTGAAATGAAGTCTGTATTAAACTTCCACACAGGTGAACTTTACTCTGAGGTGGTTTCTTTTTGGCGGACTGAAATATAGGTGTGGCGACTTTCCTCAGACTTTGTAAACTACCTTCCCTTTGAGGTTTTCAGGCGTTTAACAACTGAAAAACAACGGTGCAGGCCCAGTACACTACCAGGAATAGTCTGTCGCTTCGAGTTGAAAAGGGGCGTATACCTTACGTACGTGAACGAAAATGAAAAGCAACTCTGAGGTTTGGTCGAGAGAATTTGTAGGAAAAAACACGACAGTGAAACTATAAAACAGTTTAGAAGATACTTCTGTGCATAATATGTTGTTTGTTTAACAAGCGCTTCCTTAGCAGTGCGTAGCAACGTAATTAAATGAATTACGAAAATTTCATGAATTATGAAATATGAGAATTAGCTAATAATATTATTGCACAACCCAAAACTACCCTATTGTAAAATAGTAATACACAGTTGGTTAATTCATAGTAGCATATACTATCTATGGTTAATTCCGGATGAGTTAGCTAGCTGCATGGCGTCTGGTTTTTAGAAGTAGCACAACATCAACTTGTTTACAAAGAAACCTTAGCCAGTGTTCACTTCAAGTCAAATCTTTAGCTTATTTTACATATATTAGACCGATCTTGGAGTACGCCTCTGTTGTTCAGTCACCATTCACACAATCTAATATAGACAAGATTGAAATGGTACAACGTAAGGCTGCTAGATTTGTTTTAATGATTATTATAGATATTCTAGTGTAACTAACATGCTCAACCGCTTAAAATGGGAATCCCTTGAACATAGAAGAACTAAGTCCACCATTGTCATGTTCTACAAAATCATCAACAATATTGTTCAGCTGACGTTTCCAATTATCTTCATAGAAGCTTTATCAGGACAGGAGGTTATCAAATGAAATTTATGACTATTCTTGCTAAAAGAAACACCTAGTATCACTCCTTCTTACCCACAGCTATTCGACTATGGAACTCTCTGTCTGAAGAAACAGTTAATTCTACTAACTTACATTCATTTATTAACTTATTAAGTGTACATTAATTTGACATGCACTAGCTACACTTATATTTGAGTCTTGCATAAGAAAAAATTAAAAATTAAATTATGATTATTGAATTTTAATATTATGTTTTGAATTGAATTGATTGTATACAAAGTTTGTAAACATTAGATCTATATAGTTACTTGCTTGTTACAAGATAAAAGGCAGCTTCCTGGATCATCCTTACATTCAGAAAACCTTTTATCTTGCCTTCTAGAGTATTATTGAGCTTTTACAGCTAGTTCTGTAGCTAGCTGTAACTGCATGGATATCTGTAGTCTGGAATTTTGCTTGAAATCTGTAATCTTGGGTTAGAATCCAGAATGTTGCCTGGAATTTCGTGGGATTCGGAATCTCGTACAAAATTCTAGGATCATGACGGACCTCTTGAGGAGGTACTTTCAGGTATTATACAATAAGATTGTAAAAAGTACTAAAGAATTTCAAGAAGTTGAAACTATAATTTCATCATATTTATTTTCATTGATGTTCACTGTGTACAAACTAGAATGTTTGCGGTACTTAAAAGTACTTAAAAGTACTTTAGGTACTCAAGTACATACAAGTATTTAGATAAAAACTTGAGTATAAGTACAAGTACATAAGAAAGTATTTAACTAAAGTACAAGTTCTTTCAAACTTTTACTTAAGTGTACTTAAATATAAGTACTCATGTACTTGGCCCCATGTCTGCCAGTCATAATAATTATTTACAAAAAGTTAACAAATAAGCACACAAAAAATTGGAATTTTTAACTAGAGTAGGGACCATAGCACATCGATAAAAAAGTACTGAAACAAGCTGTAGTAGTGCAGGATATTAAATCACAGTAAAACAATAAGAAATCACTAGTGTGCTCATTGTGTACTTGTTCAGTGGAATTTTCTGCTGACTGACTGACTGACTGACTGACTGACTGACTGACTGACTGACTGACTGACTGACTGACTGACTGACTGACTGACTGACTGACTGACTGACTGACTGACTGACTGACTGACAGACTGACAGACTGACAGACTGACAGACTGACAGACTGACAGACTGACTGACTAATGCCTTTAGACAAGTGTAACTTGAAGGCTATGGGCTTGATTCTTTCATTGTTCGACCAGAAACATGCTTTTTGGCATACCGCAGTGTGTACAATGCACACATCATGGACTAACTAACGTCTCTTTTGTCCTCCTTTGTGTCCCATTTCTTTTTGCTGACAGCTCAAGGTGTTGATTCATGGTAGCTAGCGTGATGGCTTTCCTGTGGGAATTGTCTGTATTTTCCATGGTGACTGCAGAAGCACTTCTCCTACTGTTCTTCGTTTGTAATGCTGTGAAATGCGCTGAACATAGCCAAAAATGAAGCGTGATGGTCACTTACAAGTCAGTAGTTGATAGTTGGGCACCTGAATTGTCTGTATTTTTCATGGTGGCTGGATTAATTGCAGAGGCACTTCTCCTAATAGTCCTATTGTTCTTCACTTGTAGCACTGTGTGAAAGGCTGAAAATAGCTGAAAGTGAAGCGTAATGGCCATTCATTTTCAAGGTAGTAATTGATAGCAGGGGCACGTGTTCAGACGAAAACATTAACTCTGGCACTCTAATTTCATTTGATGCAGTATGCGTGGGCTTATCAGTCATAATAATGTTACAAAAAAGTAAACAAATAAGAATTTTAAGTGGATTAGGGATCATAGAAAAGAAATAGGGAAACAAAGGAGGTCGTCTACACCTGCAGTTATACTAGTAGGCATTAATTGGCATGCTAAAACATGGCACTAAAGTAAAGGTCTTGTTGAACGAAACAACTCGGTTTTTATGTGAAGTTAACAGGTAATTCTGTTTTGAAGTTATGATTACTTTTGTCTCTGAGTTTACCTGCCCTTGCCCATGGGGAGGTAAATTATCTCAAAATTCATGGGTAATATAAATGATCATAACTTTGGAATACAATCACCTATTAACTTCAAATAAAAACTAAGTTGTTTCATTCAAAAAGATCTTTATATTGGTACCATGTTTTAGCGAGTTAATTTAATGCCTCAGGGAAATAAAGACAAAGATGATAAAATTTCTGGACAAAAATGGCCATAGAAGTCACCAAAGGTCAAATCTGCGATGGCACTATATCAAAATATTTATGTCATGGGGACTGGAGTACTGCTTATGTGGAAAGTTTCATGCTTTTATGAAAAAGTGCATGATTTTTGCATTGTGCTGCTATACTAATATGCTGTGAAGCAATACCAGGATAGTGTGAGTATACTATGAGCAAAAAAATAAAAGTTAGACCAAAAAGGCATATAAAATGAATTCAAACCCACAACGTACATACACTAAAGTAATTATGACAACTTCAAGGGGTACCAGCTGACTTGTTTGTCTCCTGTGGTGTGTCATGAATGCAGTTGAAGTTTTGTGTACATCATGGCCTTCGTGGTGCTGTAGCGGACAAAGGAAAGTATGTATAACTTTGTAAGATAGCCAGATGATGAACTTTTTATCTTACATGTGAACCATGTCAATGTATGCACATATTTCTGCTTAAGCATCATCAATATAATGACTTACAAGAAGGTATGTCACAGAAGGTGGCACTGAGAAGAAAATAAGTGGTCATAGGAAGGAATTGAATTCTAGACCTTTGGGTTAACAGCTCTATGCCTTAATGCTAGGACGATTTGTTCATAGAATTGGCTGGAATGCTGCTCAAGTTTTCCTCTGCATCAATACCTTAAATACCCTATAGAGGAGATCAGCTTTTGAGAAGATGGCATTGGGTTGTAGATGATCAGACAGCTTTTCAGCTTTACTTTGATTGTACTGTACATGACATGGCCATCTTTTTTCTACAGTTAAATTGCTGTGTCTTTTTTATAGCCTGCTTTAAAATTACGATGCATGGTGGATCAAGGGTACCACCAGTTCTTCAAATTAGTTGTAATTCGGTTTACAAATGGTTGTAATGGTATAATTTTTAGGCCACACAGTCTGACTATAAACCACATACTGTGTCACCACAGGAAGCCATGATACAATGGGTATTGTGTCATTACATTAAATTTTGTGATTGTGTTGCTTTGATTGGAAAGCATTACAACAGTTGGGCTGAATCAGTGCCAATACACCAAGTGGTTATTCATGCAAAACTACCTATCAGCTGTATTATCTAATCAATAAGACAGTAGGATTGTGCTACTCAGTATTAGCTATAGCTTTGATTGCTATTCTGCGCATGTGTTACAAATGATTGTGCACACACTTTACCACAAAACAGTTCATAACACACCAGTCCTACATATTTTGTTTGAATCTGATTGGTACACAATGATGACTGTGATAACTGTTACTTGTAGGTACCAAAAACGAAAAACTCATAAGGAACTTTTAGAAGTGGTGTTGGTTGGAGATCACTGTGCAGGGAGAAATGATCTTTATGTGAATCATACAGAACGTAAGTTAAAAATTATATACTGTTTTGTACACCTACACAGCATTCGCCACACTACACAACAATCCTGTAAAACAATAAAATTGGTTTTAAAAGGTATATTTTAAGTATGACTGAGTATAACAATGTAATGGACTGAAATATGTAGTAATATCAAAGTGCCAGGAAAATTAATGAGCAAGTGTGTAGCTGATCTCGAGCAAAAATAAACTTAAGAAAAGATACATAATTAAGTTGGTACAGAAATACTATGAACAAATCTTAACTCACTAGCTCCCAATATGATAATTGTGGGTGACATTAAGTCTGTAACTTGTAATCTACTATGATCAGCATTAACAATATACTGTACTAAGCCAGAGTGCAAAAACTAATATTAACTGTATGTTATGTTATAATGGTAAATTTGCAGCTTACCTGAATCCCAGAGCAGCTGATAGACACTTATAAACACTACTAAACAGCAGCAGGGCACGGCGACAGAACAAGCAATCAGCACAAAGAACAAGCTAATAGTATATTCACAGCTATGGTGGTTTGTATTTCCTGCGAAATGGTAATTCGCATGTGTGAGGATACAGTTGCTCTATGATGTGGTTTTTGCCACTAAAAATAAGGATAGTCGATCAAGCTTGCTTTATTTTGATGGTTTTACACGGTAGTTAAACATATTTTGAGGGCCTATCATAGAGTTTTGTTGAAATTTTACCACCATTGCTTAAGGAAAGTTTTACAAAATTGTGGTAAGCGATTATTACAGTGTCACAACAGTGTTTCATTGCCCAAGTTATTCTAGAGATATGATGCTATCATACTTCACTTGATAGGACCTAGCTATTATATTTTAAAAGTCTTTAAATGCTTAGAGTGGCAGTCGTTCTGAGGGCGATTTTTGGCGGCTAGTCTTGTCAACTTCAACCATGCATAGCAAGTTGTGAGCTGAATAAATGAGCTGTTTAACCCATCGATGAAGCAATACAGTCCAGTGAGTGTATATAAGCTGCACATTAGGCTACATTGAGTGAAAGGCTGCTTTTTTAGTCCGTACATCCCACTTCTGTGTCCATTGATACGCGGTAACCCATAACCTTATGTAACGTGTAATGGTATTGTAAAGTAGGTGCATGTGATGACAGATTGAATGAATTAGAATCACTGAACATGTCGTGTCGGATACTGGCATAACGTTACATGGTGACAGGAGTACAAGTGCTCACATTGTGGTACCGTGGCATTCTATCAGATTAGTAACGGTACCTGTTAAGGCCAGTCACGCGTTATAATAGTATCTGTCGTGTTGCTGTTCTCCCTACAGGGCACCAATTAGAACAAGTGAGTACACATGGCATCTGGTTATAGCCTTCCGCCCCCACCTCCATTGGAGATCCATGGTACCAATGCCTCGGAGAAATGGAAGAAGTTCTACCGGACATGGAGCAGCTACATTGTTGCAACTGAATTAAATAAGAAATCAGAAGCTGTACAAGTGGCCACACTGCTAACAGTAATTGGTGAAGAGGCTCAAGAAGTGTTTGCTACCTTCACATGGGAAGCTGAGGGCGACGATGCAAAACTTGGTATAGTGATAGATAAGTTTAAATCATATTGTGAGCCACGAAAGAACATACCGTTCGAACGTTATCATTTCAACCTCAGAGCACAAGAGCCTGGGGAGTCGTACGACCAATATCGTACTGCACTGCGAATGCTGGCAGATAGCTGCGCATTTCAATCCATAACGCCGGACAAGATTTTACGCGATCGCTTAGTTTTTGGGATACAAGACGATAAAATAAGAGAGCGATTGCTTCGAGAAAGTAGGCTAACCTTAGCAAAAATGGACGAGATCTGCAGGACAGCTGAGTGCATGGTCGCACAAATGAAGATATTAACGAAGCAACGGATACAACAGTGCATACCGTAAAAGCACCTGTACGGGGGAAGTCTGCTAATAGGCAACCTGCACAAAGCCAGCATAAGCGCCCAGAACCTCAGAAACTACAGAGAGAATGTTGGAACTGTGGACAGGTACATGATGTCACTAACAGTGAGACATGCCCAGCATATGGAAGGGAGTGTAGAAAATGCCACAAACAGAATCACTTTGCATCAAGATGTCGCAGTAAATGGCCAGCAGTGCAAAGGGTAGTAAGAGCTGTGGACACTGAGGAATGTGAGGAAGATGATGAAACGTTCCAATGGAAGTCGCCCCAGTGCAACTGGATGACACACATTTAAGCTTGATTCTGGTAACTATATTTGATTTCAGGCCGGTACAGGTGCACAATGTAATGTGATTCCGCTTGCAGTATACAAGAAAGCAACAGGAGATTTTACCCTATCACACGTTATGCCAGCACAGACAGCAATAACAGCATACGGCGGCCACTCAATACCAGTTGTCAGGTACTACCCTACTAAGGGTCTGGAAAGGGGACTACCATTGCAAACTGAACTGCAAGCTAATAGACAGCGATACAATCCGACCTCTATTAGGAAGAAAGGCGTGCTTGGGAATGAAAATAATCACCTATCTTGACAACGATGACATGAACAGGCCAGACACAAAAGGTGCAGCAGTTTTTGCATTAGAGATCACACCATACACTTCTAAGGAACAGCTTCTTAAGCTTCACCCAATAGTTTTTTCACAAGGAGTAGGGATGTTGGAAGGACATTACCACATATGACTTAGTCCTGATGCAACCCCCATCCAACATAGTCCAAGAAGAGTACCTGCCGCACTGAGGGAACGTCTATAAGGCACATTGGAAGATCTGGTGAAGCACCAGATTATTTCACCAGTGACCAAGCCTACGCCATGGATTAATTCAATGGTAGTAGTGCCAAAGAAGAATGGTACATTGAGAATTTGCCTAGACCCAAGGGACCTCAATCGCTATATACAGAGGGAGCACTACCAGTTACCTACGATCGAGGACATAGCAACATGGCTTGACAAGGCAAAAGTGTTTACTGTGCTGGATGTGCGGTCAGGCTTCTGGCATGTTAAACTTGATGATCCGTCTTCACTCCTCACCACATTCCACACCCCTTTTGGTCGGTACCGGTGGCTAAGAATGCCATTTGGAATATCGTCAGCACCAGAAGTGTTCCAAAGGAAGATGCATGAGTTGATTGAAGGACTGAAGGGTGTTGAAGTAGTGGCAGATGATTTTGTGGTTCGGCTTTGGAGAAACTATGGAAGAAGTGGCTGTAGACCATGACAAGAACTTAAGAGGGCTGTTATTTAGATGTGAACAACATAATGTCAAGTTAAATCCAGACAAGATACAATTCAAACAAGACAAGGTTCCATTTATTGGCCATTTAGCTACCAAAGATGGGCTATGCGTAGACCCACAGAAAGTCAAAGCAGTGTTGGAGATGCCTACGCCAACAGATGTGGCAGGTGTTCGGCGTCTACTGGGTTTCGCTCAGTACTTAAGTAAGTTTCTCCCCCACTTGTCAGATGTCACAAAGCCCTTAAGGACCTAACACAGAAAGAAACTGTCTGGACCTGGGAGCAACCTCAGCAGAAGGCTCTAGACACCTTAAAGCAAATGGTCACAAACACACCCGTATTACGCTACTATTCACTTCGTGATGAGGTCACTATCCAAAGTGATGCCTCTCAGACTGGCCTGGGTGCAGCATTGTTACAGAATGGACAGCCAGTAGCATATTCCTCACGTGCGTTAACATCAACTGAGACTCACTATGCTCAGATAGAAAAAGAGCTTTTAGCCATCGTCTTTGCCTGTCAACATTATGATGCTTTTATATATGGAAGAGAAAGAGTGTTAGTAGAAACGGACCACAAGCCATTAGTCCTAATTATGCAAAAAACATTATATCAAGCACCAAGCCGCTTGCAAAGAATGCTCCTTAAACTACAGAGATACAACTTTAAGCTGACATACAAACAAGGGAAACACATGTATGTGGCAGATACATTGAGCCGTGCCTACCTACAGGATACAAACTGTTCCAAGTTTGTTCACAACTTAGAAAGTATGGACCACACGCTTTCTTTTTCATTGACTGCAGAACATCTTCAGCAAGTAAAACATGCATCAAGAGATTACCCAGTATTACAGCAACTTCGACACACCATAAGGATTGGGTGGCCTTCAAATAAAGGAGCTTTGAGTGACTGTTTGCATCCGTATTTTGACTTCCGTGATGAGCTAGTTACCCAAGATGAGCTGGTATTCAAAGGAAGTCTGGTAGTCATCCCTGCAGTATTGCGCAAAGAGATGATGGCTACAGTTCATGCTACTCACATCGGGATGGAAGGGTGTATAAGGAGAGCTAGGGATAGCATGTTTTGGCCACGAATGAGTACAGAATTACGTGAGTACATTTCAAAGTGTGATGTGTGTCTGGCTCACCGCCCAGCACAAGGTAAAGAACCACTAATACAACATGATGTTTCTGACAGACCATGGTCAAAAATAGGGGTAGATATCTGTGAGATGAGGGGCCATTCACTACTGGTTGTGTGTGACTATTACAGTAACTACATCGAAGTAGAAAACCTATCAAAAACAAACATGGGAGCAGTCACTAAGGCTTTGAAAATTATGTATGCAAGATTCGGTGTACCAGATACAGTGATTACAGATAATGGCCCCCAGTTCGCATCACAAGAGTTTTCCTCCTTTGCAAGAGTGTGGGGCTTCGTACATACAACATCTTCACCATATTACCCACAATCCATTGGGAAAGCAGAAAATGTGGTTAAGACTGTCAAGCGCCTATTCTCAAAGTGTCAAGAATCCGGCCAATCAGAATTTCAAGCTTTATTGGACTGGCGGAATACACCATCAGAAGGGATTGGCACCAGCCCAGCACAGCGTTTTTTAGGAAGGCGGTGTAAGACTCTACTACCTATAGCTACATCCAGACTCAAGCCTGCATACTCCACAGACAAGGATGCAGAAGCACGAGAAAGGCAATGAAAGCGACAGCAAACCTACTATGATTGTCATGTAAAGGAGCAAAGACCTATACTTAGTGGCAAGAGTGTACGAATCAAACTGCCTGGAAAATCAATCTGGAGTGTAGGCATTTTTAGAGGATTGGTAGGGCCACGCAGCTATGAGGTGCAAGTAGGAGCTGCTTGTTACCGACGCAATTGGTGGCACCTGATCCTAACCAATAAACAGGTAAATGATGATCCCATAATACCAGAGAAACAGGCTACACCTGAAAATGAAGATTTCAAGGAAGACGCAAATCATTCTGAAGACCAAACAGAATCAGAAAAAATAACACCAAGTACAGACAATACACAATCGACTCCGAGACCAGAAGTAACTTCAGCTCCGAGGAGGTCAAGTCGAGTGACTAGGAAACCACGGTGGCTAGAGGACTATGTGCCATCAAGCTAAACTAGACTTCTTGCTGTTATTTGTATGTGTGATTTACTGTTCGATTTTTGCATGCTTTTTTTTTTTTTTTTGTGTGTTCCCTGGAAAGAGGGAAGATGTAACGTGTAATAGTATTGTAAAGTAGGTGCACGTGATGACAGATTGAACGAATTAGAATCACTGAACATGTCATGTCGGATACTGGCATAACGTTACACCTTAATACTGTTTCATGTTGTTTGGAATCAATTATGGTTATTGGTAAAGGATTACATATACATACCATGTAAATAAAATAGACATTTCTGGAAAAGCATTATGCGTGACAAAATAGCTAAGCTGTGCATGCAGCTTTAAGGGTTAAAAAAGTTGAAAAATCTGAGGTGGCACAATTTAAGCTTTCTTGGCCACACAACACAATAACATGTACCCTTACTTTTAACCCTCTCACCGCCACACGATATGTGACTGAGTCTGACAAAATCAAAGTGGTCAAAATGTAAAACAGTTATCATGTTCAAAGAAAAAGTTACTGAATTTTAAATGTTGAAGTTATGGTCAAAATTTGACAGGCTATAAGACTGATTTTGTCAGACCGGGTCACATATATAGATGCCCATAGCATCACATTCTAAGCACTCTGTAACTTCAGTCGAGCATTTTAGTAGTTCCCTGTAGTGGCCACACCCTTAAGTGAATGGGAACAGGGATAACCGGTCTCTTGTGCACTATCACGTGTTTAGATGATGCAATAGCGTACTTTCGGAATGTTGATAACAAGCATTGCAGATGATTCTTCGATGTGATAATGGCACTACTAATGAAGAGAAACAGTAAGGAGAAGGATTATATAGGTTGGAGTGGCGTGTTCCTACTTTTTACGCCTTGAAACAGTGACCTCATGTCTGTATATGCATGTGCACTTGCTCAAATGCTAGAAACCAGGCTTGGTGATCATTGCTTCAACTGTACACAAGTTAGCAATGTTTATTGTGTTATTATATTATGAAACAATCCTAGCTTGTAAAGTTGTGAAATTTTATGTTTGGTTTCACTTAGGCTGATTTTTTCACTTCGAAGTTATATAATGGCTTTGTGGTTGCTCTTGTGTAAACAACAACTTGACAGTTGAATTCCTTTATAGCAAGTAAACTGATATGTAGTTTTATTATAGGATTATATGGTATGGTGTATAAGTTGTATCAGTTTAGAAGCAGTGTAGTTTGGAGGTCCTACAAATTTGGTAGTGAGGGGGTTAAAGATACAGTGTTTTTAAATTTAGTTGGTTGTTTTGATATTTTTTGTAGTTCAATAATTATCTTGTAGTTTATTTGTTTTCAGGCCCCACATTTAGTTGAAGGCTGGCTGCAAGGCACATGCTTGGTTACTGTAGTTTGTTTCAAGAAACTTTCTGCCCATGTCAGCAAAAAATTTCATTGTACAATGCAGCCAGTGTGAGTGCTCTATAAACCCTGTATATCAAGACTCATGATAGTGAGGTGCGCAGCCAATAAACTACAAAGCGCACGCCCAATTAAAAGATGTGCGGCCACTACTGTGAGTTATTTACGTGTAGGGACGGTTTTGCAATATTAGCCCTGGATTATGCAACATCTTTCAATAGGTTTGTATTGCATTACGTAATAAAAAAATCTTTTTTCGTAGTAGTAGGAGTAGTAGTTTTCTTGCGACCGGTATTAAAATGTGTATTTAAACATATTTCGCTTTATTTCTCAACCATGTGTTACACCTAGTGTCACCTTATACCAGTCAGCTTACCCATGTTTGTACAGTCCATCTAGCACTGACATTATCTAATCCTGGTTTGTTCATATGCGTATTTTATTCGATCAAACCTCTAATCCCTACAATAACTTTTAAAGACACGATGTGGACACAAGCCCTAATGTCTGATAAACAAGTTGTTAAAGCGTGTAAAACTGTAAGTTCCCTAGGGAAGGCATTTTAAGCAGAAATCTTTTAAACTCCATTTAGTGCCATGCCTCATGTATGCGTTGATAATTGGCAGATGTCTTATAAACAAGCGTCAAGAACATAGCATCACTAGGGAAGGTGTTCCAAGCATAATTCTTGTTGCCACACCACACATGGTGTATTAAAATAACTTTTGTGATCTGGTGGTGCTCAAACCAGCTTATTACATATAGCATTACCCACCCTAACAGCAAGCAGTCACTCCCATTGTGGCTTTCATCATGCATGCCACTTAATTAATACACATGTTACATAACAAAATATATCACATATTATCTGTTTGTGACATTAACAATAAACTTCTGACAATAAAATGGGATAGTTAGTCCCATCACAACTGCATGCCTCATCCTGGAAATTCAGAAGATTATAATGAATTGAGCCAAGATCTTACCAGGCCAGATGAATCTCATCGTCCATGTACACTTGACAATTGAGAACTAAAGAAACACACATAACATTATATAATTTACTCTGTCTATATAAACTTACTCCCTGAATCTTGATCTTAGTTACCAAGTTACGTATGTACCACTGCTAGTGAAAGAACCGCATGCTATGACCAAGTACCCTGTACCTGTAAATCGACAGTCGGACATTAAATACAATACAGCTAAAAATCTGTCACTTTTGCAAATGACAGATTTGGGGATCTGAAAATTCATCACACCCATGAGGTAATGCAAAAATTTATTAGTGTACACAGACTGACCTGAAGATCCACAACGTCCTTGATGTTACTACAGTCCACGTGCACTTGACAACTGAGAACCAAAGAACACACATAACATTATAAAATTCCTTTGTCTACTTACCCCTCGAGCCTTGATCTTAGTTTCCAAGTTTAGAGCTCTAGCCAAGTTACATATGTACCACTGCTAGTGAGAGAACCGCATGCTATGACCAAGTACCCTGTACCTGTAAAATCGACAAGTGGACATTAAATACAATACAGCTAAAAATCTTCCACTTTTTACGTAAATGACACACTTGGGGAACTGAAATCATCACACCCTTGAGGTAATACAAAACTTGAGGACCTGAAAATTCATCACAGCCTTGAGGTAATATGTTTGAGGATTCACAAGTTGGCCCGGCAGTGACCTTACTACACAGTGTCCTGATTAGACAGGTTTCACTGTACATAAATTAGACCAGTATGCAATGTGAATGAGAATTTTTTTTGTACAAGCATCATGTACGTTACCTTACTTTTTCCATCTACAGTTCCGGGACTTCTAAATTGGCACTACAGTGACAATACTGAAAGCTGTTTGGTCTGTATGCATGAGTACACCTTGTTGACAATCCATCCATGAGATAATTTCAAGCCGGATAATATTGGTATTTGCTGCTACTCAAGTTGGTACCATCACAGAAGTTTTCAGCTTGGTCTCAGTGAATTTGCACTAGTCAGACTATAGTGCAGACGCCTGACAGTCTATAAACCAATCGCATACACGCGGTTAATCAGTGTGAATAGATGTGGCACTTTGTACACTAGCCTCACTCCTCCTTTCGTTACTGAACCTCCACTCCTCATTTCGTTACTTAACCTCCACTCCTCTTTTTGTTACTGAACCTCCACTCCTCTTTTCGTTACTGAACCTCCACTCCTCTTTTCGTTACTGAACCTCCACTCCTCTTTTCGTTACTGAACCTCCACTCCTCTTTTCGTTACTGAACATCCACGAAAAGCTGAGTACATCAGTATTCTTGCGACTCTTTAATATCCATTTGACTTCTTCAAGCGGTATACGTATTTTAGTTTCAAATCAGTTAAAGTACGCTTCATCACTCCATTACAATATAACAAATATTTAGTAGCATTCAGTCCTCTCATAGATAATAGACACCCCATACTGGATTGGAAACTTCTAAGCGCCACCTAATCTATCCGCGCTTCGCACCCCTTATACTGTACACAGTACCGGGAGTATATTTTATAAGAACATGTTTTGCTTACTGGTGAGTAGTAAACCTACCGCTATGGAATATAAGGTTTGGCCTATTCATAATAGGTGTACTGATGTGTATTAGCTAGAAGTTTGACAAGTGCGAAAGGTTGATACTTGACTAAACTGGAGCGAATATACCATGAAACACATACCAGTACACGTACTGTAGCATTAGTTAGTAATAAGCATCAGCCTTAAACTAAACTTGTTCACCCCACCATTTTCACAAACATGTTCAAATACTTTTTATATGGAAAGCACCTATACCAGTAGTAGGCCAATCGCTACGCAAGAAACAGTCTACTAAACTTACTAGTTAAAGCAACCGAGCTGTATCCAGACAGTAAAACAGAATCTTCGAATGAAAAAGAGTGTTTGAAAACTTCAGGCGTGAACGCGGATAGAACCGTAGTTTTGTATGGGCACTATACGTGTACTTCCAATCCAGGTAGGGGTGTTTATTATCTATGGTCCTCTCAAGACATGGATTGCCATCAATAATTAATGTAAACCGCATATAACGTGTGTTCACTTGAGGTGTTACAGGCAAGAGATTTCCCCTAAATAGGCCAAGTGATCATTGTCAGTTGAGTGGAACTTGTTCTTGGTTATGGCTCTACAATGCGGTACTCGTACTTTTAATGTATTATATTGTATTTTGCGTGGGAGGATCAAAGCGATGCCGCATATCGTATTCTCCATACAGTACTAATCAACTGCATAACTGTACTGTATGAGTCATACATTACAGTTATGCACCTAATTGGGCAAATACAGTACAGTTATGTGCTTATTTGGGCAAATACAGCGCACTTGGGCAAATACAGTACAGTTATGCGGAGAATTTATTTAAGGAATGTTACATAAACAACACACCGTAAATCGCTGAAACCAGCCAAACTAATCCTATGAGTTCGTTCTACGGCTAGGAATACATTGTATAAACACTTACTGATTGTCTGATCACAAAGCGTTTAAACACGACTCCACTAAGACAGCACGATTGATCACGTGCGTGACATTGTAAATTGCTAAAGCTGGCCAAACTAGTCCTATTAGTTCGTTCTATGACTAGAAATAGATTATATGAACACTTACTGATATCCTTATCACCGAAAATCGCAGTGGTTTGAGTACTAGAGAAAATCGCAACGGTTTGAGTACTAGAGAAAATCGCTCCGAGCCAGATGTGGCCAGGAAGTACAATATAACACTTAAAGCACCGCCTTGCTTGTGTGCACGAAAAATACAGTACTCGGGGTGTCTCAAGGCAAATACAGCACTCGGCTTCGCTTCATGCTGTATTAGCCTCTCGACACACCCCCTCGTACTGTATTTTCCGTACACACATGCGGCAGTGCTTTAACTCTAACTTAGTGTTTAATAATATTATACTTCCCTCTCAAGACATGGACTGCCATCAATAATAATATAAATCGCGTATCAAGTGTGTTCACTTTTCACTTGAAGTGTTACTGTGCAGGGATTTTCCAAGGGATATCCCCTAAATAGGTCACGTAATAATTGTCAGTCAGGTGGAACTTATTTATTTCCATTAATGCACCATGGAGCTTGTGTTGTGGCTTTCATTAATCAATCATTATGCACATACCATAGTGCAACAAAGTTTGTAACAAATTGCTGGAATGTGGTTCGTAGTTTGTCGGTATGAGCTTGTGTTGTGGCTTTCAACTTTTGTAACATTGCTTGAATGTGGTTCGTGGTTTGTCAATGATTGTGTATATGAGTTGGGGTTGTTTTACACAGCTTGCACAATATTCAGATGTCTGCATGACAAAGTGAAACCTGTATAAGAACAAGCAGGCACTGAACTTAACCTTAAATTAAACACACATGCAACTAACCTAGAACATAGGTCGCAACACCGAAGACACTTGCTTGGATATCCTCATGGCTTAACCATGGAGTGACATGTGTAATTAATCAGCACTAAAAAGAATCTACAACACAATTTTCTTTTCTGCAAGAACTTTTTAACACCAAGTAATTACTACCATCTCACCTACAAGAGCATTTCACAACAGATGTGATATTAACTTGAGTACAACTAATATGTGGTGTATGTTTGTGAACATGTGTGCATAGTGTTTGCACATTTTGTGCATCTTGTGCTTGTATATGATGTAAGCGTGTGTTTGTATGTAGTGAAATAAAAATAATAGTATGATGTTTGTTATCTCTTTCATAACCCTTAGCAAAGCATCTAGCTCTACGAGTGGCAAACCAAGTGGATAAGTTGTCTTCAGGACACTATGGTAGTGGCCATAGCAGGTTTTATTTACAGAATGATTGATATACTCCAATAGAACAGTCAAGCAATAAATACTCTAATAGAACAGTCAGGCAATAAAATACTCTAATAGAACAGTCATTGAACAATATAGTTAAATATTTACATCTCTGTCTGAAAACACTCCCAGATCCCAGATGCAATCTCAGAGTTGCTATTTCAAGATGGTGGCATTCCCCAAGATCGCCTAGAAAAGCATGCTTTGCAAATAAGTGAATTACACACATCTTGATAACCCTGACTATAGCCATTTCTTGGTATGACCACTAATTTCCACTGGCCTCTGTCCTAATAAAAAATTAACAGCTACTATATGAATGTATGTTATATGCTCTCCACCTATTAGCAGATTTGTGTTTGGTTGTAACACCTCTACAAGGCAGAATTCATCATACACCCCCCATGGCTTGAACATTGGGTCATAAATTATATAACTGACAAAAATTAGTGATATCCCCCCCCCCAAACACCTTTGCTGTTAAAAAGGTGCGTCCAAGAAACTACAAGTATCTGTAACCCCATGTAAAAAACAGATAAGCTGTAGAAAAACACTCCATGAAATTAATGGGTAACTGAAAGAGCTGATATCTAGAGCGGCCAAGAATCAATAATGTTACTACAACTGACTATGATTACCAAACAATACCTTGGCTGTAAAACAGGCAAATAAAAGTAACTGGCAACCAAATCAGCTGATATGTGAAGCGTCCAAGAATAAAAGTTAAGTTGATACAACTTACTACAATTATTAACTTGCAACATTGAATCTTAATCATTCAACTGTGTTCTATACATTCACCCTTGCTACATCCTAAATTAATTCTTTGTAACTCTAATTGGCTGGTAATTTGGCCGCTTTTTTTTCTTTACTCTGACTATTGAAAAAGGTGGCCAAATTACCAGCCAATTAGAGTAACAAAGATATAATTTAGGATGTAGCAAGGGTGAATGTATAGACAGTTGAATGATTAGGATTCATAACCCTGAAGAGAAGTAAAGCTTACCTGCTTGTAAGTTTTAATTGGGTCCATAGAGTGCCCAAACTGGCTGCTTTTACATAAGCTTCTTTTCCACACAAATGGAGGTGTGGACAGACATAGAGACATGCACACTTTTCAGAAAATAATTTTAGAAAACCAGGCATGCACCTGTAGCTGTCTGTGGACACTTGCCTACCAAATTGAGAATTTTAAATTTGAGCATAGAAATAAAAAGCAGTAAAACAGGAGAGGTCATTTACATCTGCAGTTATTATACCAGTGGACAATTAAGTACTTCCTACTTCAGCCACATAGCTTAATAGTATCTAAACCAAAACAGCCAAGCTGTAAAAAAAGAGTGTGCCGCCCAAAAAGGCTAGAATGAAAAAAGATGTGAAATCCAAGGTGGCGGCCAAGAAATGGCTGTGATGGTAGGTTAATGGCAAAAATTTTAATTACAACCATTCGGGTGAATTTGTGTTGCCTCCTCCACTAGGATTCGGCACCAAATTCACCTGAATTGTCGTAATTAAAATTTAGGAGGAGGCAACGCAAATTCACCTGAATGGTTGTAATTAAAATTTTTGCCATTAACCTACCATCACAGCGATTTCTTGGCCGCCACCTTGGATTTCGCATCTTTTTTCATTCTGGCCTTTTTGGGAGCCGCACTCTTTTTTTACAACTTGGCTGCTTTGGTTTAGATATCACATTTTTTTGTATTGCAAGCCACAAAGCCAGCCATTAACTGGCTTTGGTGCTTCCTTCTAACTTGTTTTTTTTTCTTTTCTGCAGGAATTGTGGAACAAAGGAAGAAATGTTGTGTACAGTTTTTTGTCTGATTAAAAAATATTTGTATATTTAAATAATCATACTTGTAAGTAATAAGGTAACTTCTTATACATAACTGAACTGTAGCTGAAACTCCCATTTTTTGTAGCTGAACTCTTTTCAGAGTGACTTGTTTCTAGCTGAACTCTCCACATGGTGATTTGTTTCCAACACACATTTCTATAGGGTGATTTGTTTGTAGCTGATCCCTATAGGGTAACTTGTATCTAGTTGATATCTCTACAGGGTGACTTGTTTGTAGCTGATCTCTCTACACCGTGATTGTTTGTAGCTGAACTCTACATGATGGTTTCTTTGTAGCTGAACTCTCTACAAGGTAACTTCTTCTAGCTGATCTCTCTACAGGGTGACTTGTTTGAAGCTGAACTTTCTGCTTGATGGTTTCTTTGTAGCTGAATTCTCTACAAGGTAACTTCTTCTAGCTGATCTTTCTACAGGGTGACTTGTTTGTAATTGAACTTTCTACATGATGGTTTCTTTGTAGCTGAACTCTCTACAAGGTAACTTCTTCTAGCTGATCTTTCTACAGGGAGATTTATTTGTAGCTGAATTCTCTACAGGTTAGTTTGTTTGCAGCTGAACTCTCTACATGGTGGTTTCTTTGTAGCTGAACTCTCTATGAGGTGACTTCTTATAGCTGAACTATCTACACAGTGTTCTTTTCGTAGCTGAAGTCTCTACAGGGTGATTTATTTGTAGCTGAACTCTCTACAATATGATTTGTTTCTATCTGATCTCTCTAAAGGGTAACTTGTTTGTGGCTGAACTCTCTACAGGATGGTTTCTTTGTAGCTGATCTCTCTACAGGGTGACTTGTTTATAGCTGAACTCTCTACAAGGTGATTTGTTTGCAGCTGAACTCTCTACAGGGTGGTTTTTGTAGCCAAACTCTCTACAAGGCGACTTCTCCTAGCTGATCTCTCTACAGGGCGATTTGTTTGTAGCTGAATTCTCTACAAGGTAGCTGAACTCTCTACATGATGGTTTCTTTGTAGACAAACTCTATGCAGGGTGATGTGGTTTAGCTGAACTCTCTACAGGGTGATTTGTTTGTAGATGAACTCTCTACAGGATGGTTTCTTTGTAGCTGAACTCTCTACATGGTAACTTCTTGTAGCTGATCTCTCTACTGGGTGACTTGTGTCTAGTTGTACACTCTACAAGGTGATTTGTTTGTAGCTGACTGCTCTACAGGGTGATTGTTTGTAGTCAAACTCTCTGCAGGGTGATTTGTTTGTAGCTGAACTCTCTACAGGATGGTTTCTTTGTAGCTGAACTCTCTATAGGGTGACTTACTTCTTGCTGAACTGTCTATAAGATTAACTGCTTGCAGCTGAACTCTCTACAGAATAACTTGTAATGTAATAGAATTCTATAATAGAGTAAATAAATTAGCTGAATGCTCTGTTAGGGTGACTGTTCTATTAGAGTATCTCGATCTCCCATTTGCTACACGGAGTTAGCTTTCGAATCATAACTTAGTGGTTTGTAATCCGATTCTTCTGTTACTCCATCTACATAGAAATTTTCAACTCATTCTATGAAGCGGTTTACCTTGTAGGCGTGACAACAGATCGATCTTGTTTTACGCGAATAATCGGTCATAACTCCCGTACCATTCATTGGATTTGCACCAAATGTGATGCTAGGATTCGCCTTTGGACTCCCTTTCTGTGTGCCAAATTTCAAGGTGATCGCAGTACACGTTTGGGTTTTATAGCAATTTTTGCAAGTGTGCGAAAACATGAAGAAAAAAAAGATCGAAACTGTGGCAGTTCGTATTTCGGAAATGGCTGTCGCGATTTCCTTCACATTTGGTATGTAGACTCCCCTTGCTGGCGGGCAACTCTGTAGCAAATTTGGTTCCAATCAGTTAAGGGATCACCGAGATACAAAAGTGTGAAAATGACGTTTTCTTTCTTCCTGTCAATAAACCCACGGTGTGCGCGCCAGCTTCTTGAGCCGCACGACACACTATCGTGTGTCTTGATTCACCATGACTCTAGTAAACTATGCTATAAAATTAATGCTTGCATGAGGATGCAGGGTTGTTGTAGATCCAGCCATGTGCAGGTGGTTTGCTGCAGCTACGTATGCACAGGTGTACACAATAGCCTTACAGTATGTACCTTACACAAATCCACTTCAAATGTATCCTGGGAAATTTATAAGATGTATGTACATATTTATAAGTTGTGTACATATTGTTTTATGCAGTGTGTGTTGCTGGTACCTAAGTTTACAATAGTGTGTGATATGTTCTATATTTACTACAGATACAGCTGAATCCATCAAAGCAAATTTTAAGTTCAAAATCCTTTATTTTAAGAAGCGATGGAAAAAAATGATAATTATTAGGCTCCAGATATGGTAAGTTTTAAGCTTGTACTATACAGCTCAC
The DNA here is from genome assembly GCF_963678975.1 of Dysidea avara. Lineage (NCBI taxonomy): Eukaryota > Metazoa > Porifera > Demospongiae > Dictyoceratida > Dysideidae > Dysidea > Dysidea avara. The sequence continues at coordinate 43,597,866 of NC_089275.1, read as the reverse complement.
ATGTATGCTTATAATCATATTATGTAGTTTATTGTACTTTACATGGGAGGATCAAAGTGCCAAAGTGTACTGCATTTTCTATAAATAAAGTGCATCCTTTATGAGCAGATACAGTACAGTTATGTTATTATTATCAAGACACACGGTAGTGTGTCGTGTGGCCCAAGAAGCTGGCGCGCCACACCGTGAGTATATTAACAGGAAGAAAGAAAATGCAATTTTAAAACCTTTGTAGCTCCTTGATCCCTTATCCAATTAAAACCAAATTTGCTACAGAAGTGCTGGCTAGGTAGGGGAGTCCACATTCCAAATTTGAAGAAAATCGCTCCAGTTATTTCCAAGAAACAAGCAGCCAAAGTTAGGGTTTTTTCTTCTACTTCTTTTACTACACATCACAAAATCCACCATAAAACACGAATGCATGCTCCAATCGGGCTGCAATTTGGCACACTTAAAGGGCTCATTAAGGTGAATCTCAGTACCAAGTTTGGTAGGAACCCGATGAACATTCATGGAGTTATGACTGATTATTTGCATAAAATAAGTCAAAGGTCTGTCACGCCCACAGGGTAAACTCCTTGAAGTAATGAGCTGAAAATTGCTATGTAAATGGAGTAACTACCGTAGGAGTGCTTTTTTGTGGTTTGAAAGGAATCCAGTTAAAGGCCATAGAGATATGACACAAAATCCAACCTGTGTCGCAAGTACGCGGTCGAATTTTATGAATAAAAAAACTCTTAGTTTTCACGCCTACCAGGCAAACTGCTTAGAACAATGAGCTGAAAATGAATCGGTGTGTAGCTGGAATAATTATCATTGAAAGTTCTTGCAGTAGTACAGAAGAATCGGATTACACACCACTGAGATAAGATTCCAAAGTCAACTACATGTAGCAAATGCGAGATTGAGATACTCTAATAGAACAGTCACACTAATAGAGCATTCAGCTACAGTACGTTTATAACTTACTCCATTATAGAATTATATTACATTGCAAGTTATTCTGTAGGGAGTTCAGCTATAAATAGTTAATCTTATAGACAATTCAGCTACAAGCAAGTCACCCTGTAGAGAGTTCAGCTACAAATATGTCACTATAGAGACTACTGCTGACCCGGATGACCCACTGACCCGGATATGACCCGGATTGACCCGGATGTGACCTGGATTAATTAAAGCCGAGACGTGTTTCGGCTAGTCTCGGGTGAGCGAACGAGTCTACATTTTGAGCGTTCGATTCGTGCTGAGTAAATATTGCAACTTCAGCGTAGCTGTAGGTTGAAGACCAAAAAAAAAAAAAAAAAAAGTCTTCACCTACTGACAATAGCTATCCCTCACCATAGATACCCTCAGTTTCGTGCTACATACTGCACTTACTAACAAATAGGCGTGGCTGAGCATATGTTGGTAATGCAATAAGTGGGCGTGGCTCACGAAAGAGCTACGCGATAGCGTTTATAAGTTCCACGTCGTCAAACGAACAATTTCGTTTCTCACGTGATCCAATCCGGGTCAGACCCGGATAAATTGTGAACCGGGTCAGACCCGGATGACCCGGAGAAAATTTGGCCCGGATGACCCGGATGACCCGGATGAGCCGACCCGGTTTCAACGCTGATAGAGATTCAGAACATTACAAGTCACACTGAAGAGAGTTCAGCTATAAGCAAGTCACCCTGTAGAGAGTTCAGCTACAATAAGTCACTCTGTAGAGAATTCAGCTACAAACAAATCACCATGTGGAGAGTTGAGCTACAAAAAGCTATCCAGTAGAGAGTTCATCTAGATCAGCTACAAACAAGTTTCTTTAGACAATGTTCAGCTACAAGTAAGTCACTCTGTAGAGAGTTCAGCTACAAATAAGTCACTCTGTAGTACAAACAAGTCACCGTGTAGCTGGAGAGTTCAGCAACCAATCACAAAACCACCCTGTACAGAATTCAGCTATACAAACAAGTTATATATAACTCTATAGAGAGATTAGCTAGAAACAAGTCATCCAGTAGAGAGATCAGCTGGAAAACATCACCTTATAGAGAGTTAAGTTACAAAGAAACCATGATGTAGATTGTTCAGCTGCAAACAAACCACCCTGTAGAGAGTTCAGCTACGAACAGATCACCCGGAAGAGAGATCAGCTAGAAAAAGTCATCTTGTAGAGAGATCGGTTAGAAGGATCACCTTGTAGGAAGTTCAGCTACAAACAAATCACCCTGCAGATAGTTCAGCTACAAAGAAGTCACCCTGTAGAGAGATCAACTAGAAGAAATTACCTTGTAGAGAGTTCAGCTACAAAGAAACCAAGATATAAAGAGTTCAGCTGCAAACAAATCACCCTGTAGAGAGTTCAGCTACAAACAGACCAATCACCCTGTAGAGAGTTCAGCTGCAAACAAATCATCTGTAGAGAGTTCAGCCAGAAACAAGTTCACCCTGTAGAGAGATCAGCTAGAAATAAGTCACCCTGTAGAGAGATCAGCTACATAGAAATCATCCTGTAGAGAGTTCAATTACAAACACATAACCCTATAGAGAGTTCAGCTAGAAACAAGCAACCGTATAGAGAAATCAGCTAGAAACAAGTCATCCAGAGATCAGCTAGAAACAAGTCACCCTGTAGAGAGATCAGCTGAAACAAGTCACCCTGTAGAGAGATCAACTACAAAGAAACCATCCTGTAGAGATTTCAGCTACAAACAAGTTACACTATAGAGAGATCAGCTAGAAACAAATCATCTTGTAGAGAGGTTAGCTACAAAAAAATCACCCTGTAGAGAGTTCAGCCACCCTGTACAGGGTTCAGCTAGAACAAGTCACCTTGTAGAGTGTTCAGCTACAAAGCAACCACCATATAGAGAGTTCAGCTGCAAATAAATCACTCTGTAGAGAATACAGCTAGAAACAAATCATCCTGTAAAGAGTTCAACTAGAAACAAATCATCCTGAAAAACATTCAGCTACAAACAATGAGAGTTTCAGCTACAGTTCAGTTATGTAAGAAGTCACCTTATTAACTACAGTATGTGATAATCATTCAGTGTTAAATATACAAATATTTAATCAGACAAAAGCTATACACATGGTTACTTCCTTTGTTTCACAATTCCTGCAGTAAAGAAAAAACAAATAAAAGGAAGCACCAAAGCCAGTTTATGGCCAGCTTTGTGGCTTGCAATACAAAAAGAAGTGATATCTAAACCAAAACAGCCAAGCTGTAAAAAAAAAGAGAGTGTGGCCCCCAAAAAGGCCAAGTTGAAAAAAGATGTGAAATCCAAGGTGGCAGCCAAGAAATGGCTGTTAATGGTGAAAAATTCAATTCGGATGAATTTGGTACCGAATCCTGGTGGAGGAGTCAATGCAAATTCACCTGAATTGTCGTAATTAAATTTTTTGCCATTAACCTACCATCACAGCCATTTCTTGGCCGCCACCTTGGATTTCACATCTTTTTTCACGTTGGCCTTTTTGGTGGCTGCACTCTTTTTTTTTCAGCTTGGCTGTTTTGGTTTAGATTAATATTACTAGGCCTGGGGCAAATACAACCAAGTACAATCACCAATGGGACAACATACTAATGGGGCATGTACAAATAGTGGATGGACAACACAGTGTGTGCAGGTAGAAAAGATGCACAGTAATACAATTCTAGAGGAATTCACTGGCACATAAACATAAGGGATGCTTTATAATTTATGCAATTACAATCAGTGATTATCTGACCATGGAGATGTGAGATTGCACTTTAAATTGTGAGAATCATGGTATTGAATCTGACACGTACAAGCAGTAAAGCTTAAACATCCAACAAACACTTGTTACATTAATTTTATGCAATTGCATACAATTTATGTTACATGATATGTTTAAATGAGGATGGATTAGAGTGCTGGATTAAGACATGGCTGGAGTTGCCAAGAGCAGACCATGGTATAAGATTGGGATAAAAACAGACTATTTCAACTGTCTGTCACCTATAACTGATATCTGAGTTATGTATATATTTAACATGAGTTGTGTCATTCGTACTAAAATGATCATATGATGTCGCGGATATGCTGCAAGACTAAAAAAGAAATTTGGAGAACAAATGTGGCTGAAATGTAATACCAGAATTTCATGGATATGTCAGTGTGCACAAGTATGTGGAGCATTGCTGATGGTGGCAGACTGTAGCTACATATAACTAGTATATTAAAAATTATAAAATTTAAAATGAAGTAGGAATCCAAGCAATAAAAAGTAGAGAAACAAGAGATGAACATGGTAGCTATTACAACTATAGCTCAGTGGGAAATCCTTACTTTGGCATTGAACACAAAATAATTGTTATACCATGCATGCCAAAGTAGGGATTTCCTACTGAGCTATAGTTGTAATAACTACCATGTTCATCTCTTGTTTCACTACTTTTTATTGCTTGGATTCCTACTTCATTTTAAAATTATAATTTTTAATATACTAGTTTGTTTAGTTTTTTGCAGTAGCATCCAGCTAGAGATAAACATGTGACTGTTTTGTTAGGGTGACTGCTATATTAGAATATCTTGAGTCAGCCTGCAAAGATGTGTGCTAGCCCAAAAAGGGGTGTGGTCATTGTGGTTTCGATCGATTATTAGACTAGAGTATCTCGTATCAGCCTACCAACTTGAACTGTGTGTCTTGATTTGCAGGCTCTTAACTAATGCAGTGCATAGAAACTAAACAGAAATTATTATTTTTATTCATATTGAATGGTATGTATACAGGTTGTGATTTTTTCATTTTAAAATGATTTTCACAGCAGGAATAAATGTTCAATGTAACTTGCATTTTTACCCAGTGTATTTCAGTATGCTTTCATAGCTAATTGTGAGTAATAATTAAAAGAATCCATATGGGTGAATTATTGATTTGCAGAAAAAGTGTATTTTAGTATCTTCCAGCTCTGGCAACTGTCATCAAAGATGAAGCTATTTATGACCTATAAGGGTATCTGGTGACCACAGCAATTCTTGTAAAATTTCCACCATTTTAGATAGGTTTCTTCACTAGTATAGTCGTAGTCCTCAAAAAGTGGTGTTTGGTGGAGGTGGGCAAAAGATATACTTCAAAATTACAGTATATTATGTACCATTCAAATTTTTTGTACGTCTGTACTGTATATACTGTACACTTAATAAGAAGTATCTGGTAACTGATCTTGTCTGTGATATTCATTTTAGGAATGCTGAAGATCTACACTCACCCTTCATCAGATCATTCCACAGTGGAACACGTGTAGGTGTACATGTATTATATATTATCTCTGATTTTAAGTTTATTCATGTGTGTAGTATATTATCATGACTCACGGTAGTGCATGCCCAACTAATAGATGTGCAGCCACTACTGTGAGTAAATTACATGTAGGAACAGTTTTACAATATTAGCTCTGAACATATTTCAATAGATTTGTATTGCATTACAATCTTCAGTTGTCGTCATAGTAGTAGTTTTCTTGCAACCCCTAAAAATATATGTGCATTTAGACATATTTTACTTTATTTTTCAACCTTGTGTTATACACATACTGTCAAGCTGTACCAGTCAACATACCTGTGTTTGTACAGTCCATCTAGTGCTGACATTGTTTAATTCTGATTTGCTCCTAAACAAATTTTCCTCAATCAAACCTGTAACCCAGACAACAACTTTTTAAAGACAAGATGTGGGCACAAACCCTAATAACTTATAATATTTTAAAAATTGTCAATCTAAAAATGAAGTAGGGATATGTGCAATAAAAAGTAATGAAACAAGAGATGAATGATGCATGCTATTACAGCATAGCTTGATGGGAAAGTCACTACTTTGGCACTGAACAAAATAATTGTGTCATAGCTTAATGTGCCAAAGTAGGTACTTTCTCATCAAGCTATGCTGTAATAGCAGGCATCATTCATCTCTTGTTTCATTACTTTTTATTACATAGATCCCTACTTCATTTTTAAATTAACAATTTTTTAAAATACTAGTTTGTTTAGTTTTTGTTATAGCATAGCTAGCTACAATGTAACTTGTGACTGTTCTATTAGAATATCTTACATGACTGTTGTATTAGAGTATATTTCAAGTCAGCCGAGGGGTGTGCAGCTAGTTAGACCAATAAGGGCTGGGATGACACCACAAAAAAAATGTATATGTAATACTGTAGTACATGTGTGCTGCATATGATGTCAATAAGGTATTTGTATTTATGTGGTACATATGCACTTTTGCTTACATCTGGAATTTGCTACATATGGAAACTGGTGTGCATATACCTATTGTCAAAAAGTCAATTTTGTCAAATAATGGTTATGATATATACAGTATTATACACAACGATCAACGTGTTCAGTCAAATAATTCCGTTGCCCGCTCCAGAAAGCTGTCAGGTTTAGGTCTAGTTGAATTGCCACCTGTTTCCACCTTTAAACACATGGCCTGTGCATGGGATGTACGTACGCTTTCGTTTCAGCTTTCGGTCAAGACTGTCTATCATCTCTTGGCACTCTCTACTTCTCCATTTGATTCTGTGCCTTATCAGTTTCTTTTTTGGTTGTGTCGACGTTCCCCTTGTAGTTTCATCGTCACTATCACTTTCTATAGTATCATTTGTCTCTTCTTCGTCTGTGGCAGAATCTTCTGACGACATAAATTCAGGTTTCAAGACTTCAAAGACCCTTGATTTGGTTTCCTCATTGATTGATTTTGATTTTTCCAAAATCCTTTTGTGTGCGTGTGCTTTCTGTGGCAGAACAATATTGATACATGGGTAGATTGCATACAAACTCACATTATGACGCTGTTGACGCTTTCGTGATTCTTTTTTTATTTTCCGGACTTTCTGCGAGCATCCTGACTTTTCTTAGATTTAAAATAAACACGTAAAGCACCTGCAATGCAAAATCACAAAATAAAATTTGACAAACAGTATTAGACTTACACTTGACTGTACATGGTGTAATATCCTCATTTTTGTTGACAGCCATAATATTTTCCATCAGTAACTTGTTTGTTTCCTTGTTTGCATTGTCATCAAACCTGGACAAATGTAATAAAATAAATGTGTTTATCTTGAGCCATGCAGCATACTGCACAGAGTAGTCCCATTGTGCTTCTCCTTCAGCAAAGACCTCATGAACCAATGCCTATAAAAGCACTATATGCAAGCTAGCATTTGATGCTATAAGGCTTACACTTAAGTCACGCGGTATCGGCATTTTGCGTGATGATACAGATTGTTCTTTCTCATATTTCATCTCTTCCACCATTTGTTCCAGTTTTTTGGTTGAGGAATTAAGCTTTTTCTACTCTTCATAGATTTTTTTCATACCAGCCATCTACGTCATACTGCCCCGTTCATTTCTAATCAACACAAAATATTTGTAATCATGCTACGCATTTAAAAGTAACCATGCATTTATGCTACCTTTCAGTGTCCCCTGTCCTATTGGCATCACTCCCATCGTCATTTCGGATTTCGGCTGTGGCAGTTGAAGTAGGTCTTCGTGGCGTCATTATCCCTCCTCCACTGGAACTACAAGGAGTACTCACAGCGGAAGTCAATCGCTGATTTAGCCGCGATGGTGTAACACTTGTACTGCTACCTGCCATATTGAGAAGCACCTGTCAACCAATTTTCCCACTAATAGAGCGTTTTCATTTCCATGGTAATGAACAATGACGTACAGGACACACCCACAGTCGCCATATTGTTGAACTGGATTGTGATTACGAACTATGCTCAGGAGTTGTCTGTCAGTAATAAGAGGAGATACCTCGAGAAGCTATCTGGAATTCAAGACCCGTATTTGATTCCACCCTCTGAATTGATGAAAGGCATTTTTCCACCTGTCACGAACACAGACATCTTCAACTACTTGGTCCTGGGACACAGCTTTTGTACTTCACAACGGTTTAAAGCTCATAAAAGCCTTGATGCGTACAAATACTTCCTTTGCGAATTTGTGAACTACCTGGGTTCAAAACGATTTGACAAAAAGTTTGCTGCAGTATCAAAGGTAAATATTTTAGCTAGCTACACATGCAATCACTTCACTTATTTGTACAATAGGTGAGACACTCCCAGCGTGCCAATGATCCACCAGTAAACAGTTGGGTGACATGTGAGCATGATGGTACAGTTGAGGCAGGTCACTGCACCTGCATGGCAGGCCTAGGTGAAGTTTGTTCCCATGTTGCAGCTATTTTATTTTATCTTGAATCAGCATCACGGGTTTCCACAACTTTTACGTAGATAGGTTGTGTGTGGAAGGAGCCACGCTTAGTGGAAACAATACCTTATGCTCAAATAATGGACATATCATTCAGAGTCTATTCCAGGCAATGAAAAGTCTTTAGCTGATTTTAGTTTTTTTTCAATTTTTGCAGACTCCGCCTTCATATGAAGACAAATTAGCATTCTTGACGGAAAATGAAAGGTTTGATCCTGTGATTAATTCAATTGTCTCACCACTTTCGGATAAATTCAAGACCGTTTCTCCTGTCATCAACTTACTATCTCCATTGAGAGACTTGTACCAGCCAGAAAATGAAGAACTGACATATCCAGAGCTGATGGCAGTGTGTGAGCAAGTAATGTAGACAATTACAGAAGAAGAAATTAGCACAGTTGAAGAAGCTACTCGCCACCAGAGTAAGAGTACAGCCTGGTTGTTCAAAGAGCTGGAAGGATAACAGCCTCTGTCATGAAGCACGTCTGTGTTACAGATCCTGGAAACCCTTAACAGAGTCTGATTCGGCGAATTTGTTATCCAGAGATACATAATTTCTCATCTAAGGCTACTAAGTGGGGGTGTGAACATGAGACGTCAGCAAGGTCAGCATATGCAGACATAATGAAAGATGTTCACTCTGGCTTTGTTTGCAAGGAAAGTGGGTTTACTATTAGCATCACGTATCCCTTCATTAAAGGGCTAGTCCGGATGGTAATATCCAGTGTGAATGTTGCACTGGAATTGGGATACTGGAAGTCAGGTGCCCTTATTGCGTTTGCGATGGTGAACCATCATCAGCTCCCTACATGGCAACCTTTTGAAAACACACATGTACTACTGTCAAGTACAGACTCAGCTCTATGTGTGTTCTGCTGATTATGCTGATTTTGTAGTTGCCACTTTTCGTGATGGTAATGCAAGCATCTCAATCCAGAGAATATTTCGAGATGACCACCTGATCAAAGAAATAGTTGACAAAAGTTCTAGTTTTTTTGAATTATGTATTCTTCCAGAACTGTTGGCAAAATGGCATTCTCGAGAACAAGTTATGCCTGCACAGACTGCAGCAGCTTCAGCTGTTAGTGATACTTATACTTATTGCTACTGCAAGGAAGACAAGGGCAGTGAGATGGTTGGATGTGATAATGATTGTGAAAATGGTCAATGGTTCCACCTCTTATGCCTTAAACTGGAGAAACCTCCACGTGCCAACTAGTGGTATTGTGCAAACTGTCGTAAGTTGCCTCAATTTACAAGGAAGAAGCAAAAGAAATAATGTTATTATATTAATGTAAAGTTACAATACTTATCATGTAATGAAATTAATTATTAGGAACTACAGATTTACATAAATTATTTAATGTTGAACAAATAATTATAGTAGCTTTCTCTCCATCTGCCTTAGGTTTCACAACGTCTATGGGGATACAACTCATCAGAATAGAGTATCTCTGCCTTGTAGCACCTATCACCCTCTCAATGTGTATACGGACATTTGCCAGTTGTCGAGTTTTCTCAAGATCTTGTGGAGACAACTGCACACGTCTACGTGTGAATGCGGGTATTTGTAAAGTTGCCTGCATTCTGGCAACATCCTCATCAACGTCAAAACCACGGTCAGCAAGGACGATGTCTCCAGGCAATAATTTTGATAGAAAGCCACTGTTGACAGTCAAGTGTTTATCACTTACTCTTCCTCCCCAGGCACATGAAACAAAGGTAGTTACTCCTTGTGGACACATTGAGATGAACACTTTAGCAGTGTTAGCATGTTTATATTGTGACCATGTTGCTGACTTGGCTACTAAATGAGACGGTGTTTCAATCTTTATCTCGTAACAGTTGACAGTTGCCACTACCTTAGTTCCATAGCAGGCACGAAAACAGTTTGGCATAGTTTTCCACAGCTGCTCCCTCTCTGGCCATTTTATAAGCCACTGCAAACGTACCATCATAACATTTAGTATTGCATGGAATGAACGTGACACAGTAGCTAGTGATACATTCAATCTATATGCTATGTCTTGCAGTCCCAGATTAAGCCTCAACTTTAAAAGAACTATGAGGAATGAATGCCAGTAGAACGCTCGTTTCTCTCCATTACAAAAGGGCTTCATCACAAACTCGAATGTTGACAGCAATAGTACACACTTGGTCAGCCCAGTATAGTAATGTACCTTGGAATCATCTGACAAAAAAAACCTTCTCATCGAAAAAATTCCAGTCATCTGTTTGAACACCAACATCACAAGTCTGAGGTGGAGTTGTTTGCACTGTTTTACTGTGACACAATACTCCTTGATCAGTTTGAGTACCCTCAGTAACAAACACATGGCCAGTATCTTCCTCTGATACTTGTGCATCAACACTGGAAGAGGTAACAGAAGATGAGGTTGCAGCTTCCTCCATTCTTTGCCAGTTCGTATTGCCCTATCACTAGCTGCTTGCAAAGTACTCACATTGACCTTGTCATGCCCTAGGTTAATGCAAGGAGCCCAGTCAACATCAATTTTCATAACATATGCTGGTTTACCTAAATAAAATGAATTAGTACAGCACAACACACCTAGTTTGTAGCACTTACCGCTTGCAAAATGTTTACTGCAAACATAAACATTTTTTAAAGATGGCAAATCATCTCTAGAGATGACTGATAACCAGACTCTTCTCCTTTCCGTCGTTATTTCCACCATTTGAGGTCCTTGGTGAGTGATTATGGTTGGTAGCTTGTGAAATGAGCAATTGTTCCTTCCAGGCTTGCTACTGTCACTAGAACAGCCAACAATAGCACAGTTAACCATTGTATTCACAATATAAATGCTGTTAAAACAACAATCACTACCGCAACATGGTTCAACAATATGGCGAACGTAGGTGTGCCCTTACGTCATTATTCGTTACCATGGAAATGAAAACGCTCTACACTAAAGGCTTTCACGTGATAGCTATCGTGTAGTAGCATGTGTGAATTATGAGTAGCAAGAGACGACGTTGCTTTTGTGAATACTGCAATGAAAACATAGCTGAACGTACTTATAAGAGGCACAAAGCAGAGTTCTTCGATCCAAACACAGAGGAATGGACGAAACGGAGTATGGGGAGAATCGATGTTCTACCCAACTTGCCAGATTCAGACACCGAAGAAGACAAGATTATAACTGGTATGCACTGATAACTATAAATGAGCAATAAGGGGCTCACTAGCGATTCTAGACCTGACCAGGGAGCGTGTCCCCCATTACTATTGTGTTCGTACCACCACCACTGTGGCATTGTAGCTACTCTATACATAGCTTTTATATATATATATTTTTAAAATGTTATGTCACTGTTAGATCTGTGCCCAGACTCCATGAAAATTTGTAGGCTGAGTAGCTAATCTACCATTAGTCACCTGCAATGGAAAAGTCACAAAATAAATTTAACGAACAATATAGGACTTGTGGCTTGACGGTACATGGTGTAATATTTTTGTTGACAGCCATAATATTTTCCATCAGTAATTATAATTTGTTTGCTTCCTTGTTTGCATTGTCATCAAACCTGGAACAAATGTATTTAAATAGATGTGTTTATCTTGAACCAGTGCTGTTGCTTAAGCTACCATGCCCACTTAACGTTTACCATCCATTTGTGAGACAGTTGACCAGAATGTCAAGTATGATTTCTAGAATAGAAAATATACAGCTATAATTTAGTAACAGAAATTGGCAACGTGCTTGCTTAAGCCTTATATGCTCAAGCCACAATCCATGCATGCAGTAGTCAGTAGCAACCTGCTAGTCTATTTTGAGCAGCATTATTCTAAAAGCTGCTATACACCACATCAGACATCCAGTCCATAATTGTCCTGCTTGAAACACGTAATAGTCCTGTCTTTATGCTTGTGTTGCATGTCTATTTAGTTCTATATTTTCTTTGCCATGCCTGTACTGTGTAGTGCAAGGTGGTAGCTATGCCACCTGCGAGCCCCAATAGGCAGATACAAATGCATGAGAATGAAATTTTCTCATATCTGTGTAAATAGATGCTGTTATGAAAAGGAAGGAAACCCAGCCAGCTGTGGTAATGGTGATTACGAAATTGTTGATTCTGAGGGCTTAGGTGTGGATTTATTGGATTGTGATTCTGATAGTTTTTGCAGCTGTTCAGAGGAAAGTGAATGTGCAGCTGCAGAATACTGGGATGTGGATGAAACTGAATTGAACAGAGATTTTAGTTTAGATGAGGATGAACAAAGCAAAGTGAATAACTCCACAATGCTGATCAGGGTAACCACGTTGTTTTTGCTACTGTGGGCCTCATTTTATTCCATTTCTGCATCTGCTCTTCAACAAATAATCAAATTTTTACACTACATTTTGTCATCTTTAACATCACAAGCCCCTGAACTAGCTGACTTTACATCAGAATTTCCAACATCTTTGTACATGCTGAAAAAGGACTTTGGGATTTTGCGTGATAAGTTTAAAAAGTATGTCATTTGTCCCAAGTGTAATTCTCTATATGAATTCAAGGAGTGCATTTCTACAAGCATAACTGGTGTTGAATCTCCTAAAGCCTGTAGTCACGTTACGTTTTGCAACCATCCACATGTTTCCCGTAGACAACCTTGTGATCATAGACTGGTTAAAGAGGTAGTCACTAAAACAACGAAGAAGTTCTATCCAATCAAGTGTTACTGTTACAATTCAATCAGAAATAGCCTGCAATCACTTTTGAAAAATGGTGACTTACTAGATAAGTGTGAGTTATGGAGAAATCGTAAGATTCCTGAAGGCATGCTTGCAGATGTGTATGATGGCCAAGTATGGAAAGACTTTCAAATTTATCAAGGAAAGCCTTTTTTATCCATGCCTCACAATATTGGCCTATTGTTAAACTGTGACTGGTTTCAACCATACAAGCACTCCCAGTACAGTGTAGGAGTACTGTACTTGGTAATTTTAAATCTACCAAGATCCATACACTTTAAACCACAAAATATTATAGTGGCGGGGATAATTCCTGGTCCATCTGAACCAAACTATTGTGAAATGAATTCATTTCTAAGACCATTGGTAAAAGAGCTTAATTCACTCTGGGAAGATGGGTTCACCATGGAACATAAAGGAAATGTTGTGACTGGATATGCTGCTTTGCTTGGCTCTGTTTGTGACATCCCAGCTACATACAAGTTGGGAGGATTCGTTGGCTTTTTGTCTCATCATGCATGCTTCAAGTGTAAAAAGAATTTTCCAACAAATGAGGAACTAAATAGAGTCGACTTTTCAGGAGTGCATTTAGGTAGTCCAAAGATTCATGATGAACATAAAAGAAATGCATTGTGCACATTAAAAGCATTGAGTCGATCTGCTAAAGATTCCCTTGAGCTTGAATGTGGTAGCCGTTTTACACAATTGATGTATTTACCATACTACGATTGTGTTAGGTTTGCCATTATAGACCCAATGCACAATTTGTTTCTTGGTAGTGCTAAGCGAATTATGCAAAAGCAGTGGCTTGATATTTTGACAAACAGCAACTTAAGTATGATACAAGAAAGGGTAGACAATTGTATGTACACTGGAAACATTGGTCGAATACCACGGAAAATCACCTTGTCCTTTTCAAGTTTGACCGCAGATGAATGGAAAAATTGGACATTGATATTTTCTCTTATTTCGTTGTTCGACATTTTGCCATCAGAACATTTAACCTGTTGGAATTATTTTGTTTCAGCCTGTAAAATTTATAGTTCTCCTGTAGTCTCCTTAATCGAGATTGATCAAGCTCATGATCTCATGCGAAGATTTTTTATAGCTGCAGAGCAGTTGTATGGCCCCAAATTTTTGACTATAAATTGTCACCTGCACCTACATTTATCATCCTGTTACAAAGATTATGGTCCTTGTTACGGATTTTGGTTATTTAGTTTTGAAAGATACAATCAATGGTTTACTTGGTAAATATCACACTAATCAGTTATCTGTAGAAATTCAAATAATGAGGCAGTTTGTCAATGAGAGTGTTAGGAGTTCATCTGAGAATGCATGGATAAGCACTTATTTTATTTGGACAGCTTCTTGGCCCAAATACAGGTGGAACCTCAACTGAAACTCTTTACAATCAGCATTGTAATTCTGACACAACTTTGCTGGAGAATCTGTCTATATCAAAAGAAACAGTTATCCCATCATTACAGTATCTGGATAACATATGTGTTAAGCTACTACCCCCATCTGTAGTACAGTTTTTTGATGCTGGTGAGCTCCGATATTTACAACAATCATATGCTTTGTTTATTCCTGGAGGAGATGTTTTGCATGTTCCACAAGCATATAGAAAGTACAAAGTTGCTGAGTGGTGGTCACAGCGTTTAGAAACTGACAAGCAAGGTAAATCTACATGCATCAAAGTATATTGGAGTGGCGATAATGGCAATATAACCACGAATCCAGTTCATTTGTGTGCAGGTGAAATTGTTTTCTTTTTTAGTCAAAACGTTTTGATCGAGCAGCAGTTTAAAGAAGTTGTGATGGTTAAAGTTAGATGGTTTCAAGAGCACCGATTAAGAAATATTCAAAATTTAGACCCTGTAGAGATTTGGAGCAAAGATTTATATAAATTACAGGGTCCTGCATCTTATATGCCATTGATAAGAGTTCTTGAGGTGTGTGCTACTTGTGTAGTGAACATTGATCGTGAAAGTGTACTGGTAGTTAATCCCATCAGAAGAAAGCTGTTTCTTTAGGAACATGCATGGTACTATCATATTGTTATATACAGTTTTGTATTGACTGTTTCATGCTCAGTGAAATTCGTACTTTTATATTATACGTTTGTGAATTCCGATACGTTGTGTTTTGTGTTGGACCTGCTAAGAGGGCTGAAAGCTTGTATAGAATTGTTAGTGAACAGAAACTAGCTATATAGTTTGATTGATTATTACTTTGTATGTAACACCAGTAAAAGATTGTAAAATAATTTGCATGGTGGTGTTGAAAGTTGACTAGCTAGCTAGGCTAAGCATGCAATTGTGCCAATTTTTATTATTACGTTCCATCAATTGCAAGCTTCACTTCTTGAATTGATTCGGGGCTTTATATAATTATAGTCTAAGGCATGTGAACATAGAACATAAGAATGTACATGCAGAGTGTGTATTTGCACACGCACAAATAAAATAAGTCTTTATGCTATTAAATGTATGATTTGTTACATGTGCATCACATATTATGTCCTTCATGTGCAATCGTATTAACTTTATATTTACATTTTACTAAATATGTGGTGAATATGACACGTGATCTGCAATACATATGTAGCACATATGAAACGCATAAGTTAACTGTGTGTGATACACATGCAAACTGTCACAAATAATTATAATATTTGCACTGGTTTATATGTGACTAGTATGTACACTGGTTCACATATGTAGTGCATACAGTTAACTATATGCACTACATATGCACTAGTGTAGTACATAGGTGTAAATACATATTTTTTTGTAGTGTGAGGTCATCGTGTTTACTGATAAGTAAATAGCTAGACTGTTAAGAGGTGCATGTGGTCTCTGTACTCTATTGCTATTAGTCCGATCTTTATTAGATGGGAAGGGTCATGAACCTATCGTGAACGGATCCCAATTGCGGAGTTGCAGGCAGATCTAGCTAGTATGTCTCTTATATAGTAGCACTGGGACTGAAGCACTTCTGAAATGCAGTGGTGTCTAAATCTGCTGCTCAAAGAAAGAGTTGATGTGGAAAATTAATGCCTCAATATGGATTTGCTGGATGAAGAAGACAAGCAGCCTGATTGAAGATAAAAGAAAAGACAAGGCACAGAGGGCCTATGCTCTTCAGAACCCCGAAAGGCACATCCCACTGGCGTTTGTTATTGTGGCGTAAAATGGCAGCTGTTCTCTGCTTCGTTTGGCCTCTAGCCTTGTGACTGTGGTCAGGCAGGCAAAATGTGAGTTTTGGAGATTTTTAAAAATTCTATATCTGGCCACCTGTAAGTGTTTTGTTATATTTAATGCTGTATTATATATTATTTGGACTAGTACTATTCTGTAAAGGTGATTTTCGTGGCATAAAATGTCTCTAGGATGATTTTAAATGCAGAATTTTTGGTGGCATATGAAATTTTCGGGATCCGTACTTAAACAGTAGTACTGTACCGTTTCACAAACAAGTTGTGAAAATGTCAAGAACATAAGTTCCCTAGGAAAAGCGTCTCAAGCATAAATCCTTTCAGACTCTATTTAGTTCTGCATACCACTCGGTGTATTACAATCATTTTAACCTTTGTGACTTGTCATTACAAAGAATTAAGAGTGTGGAGTAAATAAAAAGTTCTGGTTGTCTTCAAACAAGCTGAACAGCATATACCACATCATGGCTCATGTTAATATACACATATATAACATGATAAACATCACATATTAATTGTTTTTGATATTAATTTCTCACGATACAGTGGTATAGTGATGTAATCCTGGAAGCATTCACAATATTCCTTAGTGTGTAGTAGACTGACCAAGAAATTCACGATGCCCTTGATGTCACTACAGTCTATGTATACTGATAATTAAGAACTATAAAAGAACAAGTAAAACAATTGCAATAATGCAATTCCTCTATAATTATGTCAACTGACCTGAAATTCATGACACTCTTTGATCTGAGTTCCTGTGTGGTCCCAAGTTATGCATGAGCACATCCCCTGTAAGTGTTTTCTTGTGATTTTATTGCTGTATTTGTGTTAAATGGACCAATATAATTGTGATTTTTGTCTCGTAAAATATTTCTAGGATGATGTTTATTAATCACAGCATTTTTGGCAGCACAGGTCACTTTTAAGCAATCCCTACTTAAACAATACTACAATAGTGTTTGACATTAGTGTTGTAGGGCATCATGTTGATTTTTGACATCACTAATCGTAAAACATTTCAAAGATTGGATTATTGGATGCAGGAGATATACAAGGTGATTTGATAATTGCTGTGTACGGTAATAGGAACATTATACTGTATACATGTGATCATCTCAACAAATTTCCATACCATTTTATTGCTTTAGTAGGAAATAAAAATTGTGCTACAGTACTGCCCAAGCGCAACGTCACACTCGCTCACATGTGCAACTTTCCTCAAGATTTTAAAAAATCGCTAATTAAAGGGTGTGGAAACTGTTTCGCTTGCGAGACAGCATGGCAGCTGTTTTGTTCATGAGAATCGTGAGCAAAGCAGTTTCCATGCCCATTACTTAGTGATTTTTATAGTCTCGAGCAAAGTTGAGCGTGCAAGCGAGTGCACTTGGGCAGTACCATAGCTTGGACCTTGAAAATACTTTACAACTGTAGATAGAGATGATGTATAAATTCACATGCCATGCAATAAATTGAACAAAGGTAAAACACTTATTTCCTGGCATGTGAATTGTCGTGATATAAATGCTTTAACATAATTACATTAGGGTTTAGATTAATAGTTACAGTGAGCCATATTTGTATACTTATAAACTTCAAGGACAATGAATTTTTACTCTAATAGCTTACCACAGGTTTGTTATTTGTGATATACATAGTATATTTCACACATGTATGTGTGGTTGTTTAGTATTCCAGTGATTTTGAAATGGTAGTGGTTGGTAACAGGTGTCATTTGAAGAATTTACGGAAAGTTTCAGTTGAGGAAGCTACAAAGGTACATGCAATGTTGTGGTACATGTATATAATGTGAACAAGCAATTTGTCCATTTTTAGTTTGCAGAACAGCACAGAGCTGTGTACATTGAGATAAGCACTGATACCGGTCAGAATATCGAAGAAGTATGTATTGCAACATTTCATTATATGTGACTGAATTTGGTACAACCTGGCTTTGATGCACACATAGCTTCGTTAGTAGCTATGGCAGTTTTAAGTGATAATTGTGTAGAAACGTCATAGTGCCCTAAAGCTATACAAATAGAATTTTCACCAGTTTATTAGCTATAACTCAATTTGGGTACTGGTGTTCTTCCAGTACCAGTTTGTTATTTCAGTTCCAGTTCTGGAACCATAAACATTTAGAATTCCAGTTTCAGTTGTGGAACCATAACCTTTAGAATTACAGTTCTGGTTCTAATTCCATAACTATAACATTAGTTTATTTCTAGAACAATACATAGTATGTATGTGCTAAATTATGAGGACTGTTTCATGTACCTGTAAGATATTAGGTAAAACAGCTATTACAGAACTATATGCAAGGACACAAACTTAAGCTATATAGAAAAAATGCAATGTAGCTGATAGGTTCATTTCAGGCCTTTGATTATAAAATGACTCAAGCGAGGTGGGAGGGATGGTGTAAAGATACATGTGCTTACCACATGCATGTCCACCTGGGAATTTTTGTATTTTAGACTCTCAGATTTATTGTGGTGCATTCTCAGGTACCTGAGAATGACTTGCTGCTTCAGGAAAAGTTTGCACTTTAGGCTCTCTTAGGTTACTTCTGGTACATTCTGAGGTACCTCTAAATAACATGCCACTGCAGATTTTTTATATTTTTTTGTATTTTAAACTCTCTTAGATTCAATTGCATTTGGACCAGGTTTATTCTCAGATACCTGGGAATGACATACCCCTTCAGGAATTTTTTTATTTTAGATTGTTTTTGGTTAATTCTCAGACATGTAGCTGAGATTGACACACTGCTCTGGGATTTTTTTTGTGTGTTTTAGACTCTCTAATTGCTTCTGGTGAATGACTGGGAAGTAATGTTTGTAATGCATTCTGATACACTTTAAACTATTGGTTGAAATTTAAGAGTTTGATAAGTGGGGCCCTTGCCCCTCTCCTAAATGAAACCTCGTACTCATACATTCAGTGTAGCAGTACAATTTCTTTTATAGCAGTATAGCAAAATTCAACATCTTAAGAATGTCGATGTTAAATTCTTGACAAGCAGAGAAGGTTGGTTACACATCTCGTAATCTCAAAGAAAAGTTTAACTTATTCAACCCCAACACTTCAGTATTAATATAAAGTATTCTAATGCACAAATTAATATCGATAAATGAAACCTGGTCTGGGAAAATTGCATATTAAATTTTGAAAGTATTGAGAAGTGTCGGTTTTAAGCATTCAGTGTGTTGTACATAGATTGCCATTGGTTGAATCTCATGTACCATATTTTTACATGTTTTACATCAATTCCTTACCTTCCAGAACATTCATTGTACAAGTAGCTAACAACTAAGTTTCCTACCATTTTAGATAGTTTTAACTTGATGTTGACTGTATCAGGTGAGCTCCAGAAGGGGTGGTGTGGGAAGGGGGGGGGAGGAAGGAACAGGATTTTATTATTATGATTGGCCAGCACAGAAAGTCTCACAGCAACTTGTACTGCAGCCTTTAGATTACCTAATGTAATACTGAAATAGGGACTACTGATTTCCTAACTGTTGTAAAGTAGTTAAGAACTATAAGTGATGTAGCTATAATTAAAGTGATAATATAACTGAAACCATATAGAAACAAGAAACATATAATAGTAATAACTTGATTTTTACTTTGTATTGCTGCTGCATTTTATTATGTGCTTAGTGTCGAATTTACACTTAGCCAATAAAGAGAAACAGAAAATGGACCAAACAAAGGAAAAATCCTTCCAACCTTAGGTAGGGTCCGCAATGCGAAAAATCGATATCCTCCAATCAACTACCTAACTATTGTCATGTGCTAGGCTAAGTGTAACTTGAACAACACCAGCGTGGCAGCCAAGTTTGTCACTTTCTTCTGGTAGAAAACGATACAAATGTCTTAAAATCATGTGATTTTTCGCTTCAGCAGTTCGTAGGGTTCTTCGTATGCCACGATATTCACTCTCAACATTGTTCAAGTAGTCTATCATCAACTCAAAGTATTGGTGGTTTGATTTTATTGGTCAGTTTCTGGTGGCAGCACGATCTGTGCAGCTTTTTGACGACAGACAAAATGTTTCCTCCTCTGGAGCACAGGACAAGCAGAGCAGCAACTGCACCGTGGGTCAGCAATGACCAGTACTGGGTAAAGTACCTGCATGTGGAGTATGGTTATAATTGAAGCTTGTTAGCCATCTGGCTGAGCCATCTATATGCTGAAATTCGGCCAAAATGATGCGAATTTTGCAAACAAATACCAGAATGGTTGATACATCAGTGAGACAGTCTCCAACAGCAAGGATACGAAGCTTATAAACACCTAACAATACGGCTATCTCGCCCAGTAAACGCATAGAGCAATCCAGTGCATGAAATAGGCACTCACGTGATAGAAATTCAAATTGCGGAAATACCCATGAAATCGCTTTCATTTCTGAATAGGAACCATGCAATGTGCTCATTTTGTAAATATTTGTGTTAATTGTTCACTCAGACGTGGTCTGGGCCAGTGCAGGTGTGTTTTGTACTATGATGGTATTGGTATCGTAGGAAAAGTCTTAGACTGCTGGGCTAGTCGAGATGCTGAATTTAACGCACACAAACTGATTGTCACTTGATTTCAAGTGATTTTAAGGTCATTGGAATAGATTATAGTTGTATTTTCGGAGATTTGAATATCAATCACGTGAGTGCCTATTTCATGCATTGGACTGCTCTATGCGTTTACTGGGCGATATAGCCGTATTGTTAGGTGTTTATAAGCTTCGTATCCTTGCTGTTGGAGACTGTCTCACTGATGTATCAACCATTCTGGTATTTGTTTGCAAAATTCGCGTCATTTTGGCCGAATTTCAGCATATAGATGGCTCAGCCAGATGGCTAACAAGCTTCAATTATAACCATACTCCGCATGCAGGTACTTTACCTAGTACTGGTCATTGCTGACCCACGGCGCAGTTGCTGCTCTGCTTGTCCTGTGCTCCAGAGGAGGAAACATTTCGTCTGTCGTCAAAAAGCTGCACAGATCGTGCTGCCACCAGAAACTGACCAATAAAATCAAACCACCAATACTTTGAGTTGATGATAGACTACTTGAACAATGTTGAGAGTGAATATCGTGGCATACGAAGAACCCTACGAACCGCTGCAGCGAAAAATCACGTGATTTTAAGACATTTGTGTCGTTTTCAACCAGAAGAAAGTGACAAACTTGGTTGCCACGCTGGTGTTATTCAAGTTACACTTAGCCTAACACATGACAATAGTTAGGTAGTTGATTGGAGGATATCGATTTTTCGCGTTGCGGATCCTACCTTAGGATTCAAACTGCAGGCCACCCAATGTTCAGTTAAGTGCCACGCCCAAGTGGGATGAAGTTAATCTTCCTTTTAACCTAAGTATTTATTATTATTAGTACTTTACTGAAGGTCTGACAGCACCATGGAGCTGTACAGCCACATACAGCTATCTGTCCAGAGCTCTATTAGAGCCCTAGAGTGCTTGTATGGATCACCACCATGCTTGGAAAAAGCTGCCAGCAAAAGCAAATCAATCAAGGCTTTGAAATTTGGTAGTTCATTCATGCAGCTTTGTGTTCTTGGTAAAACATCTAATCTGCTGTCATGGGCGATAAGACTGGTTTTCCCAGACCATGCAATCACAAATTATGGCTCCAGCACCCTTCTGTCATCCACACAGCACTTTGTCTGGTTTTCTTAGCTAAGATACAAAAATATGCATACTGTGTACTTTGCGTGAATGTGATGAAAAGGCTAGAAAATAACAATGCTAATTTCAAGCTCCAGTTTTGGTTGTGCAATAAAACTTACCAATATGTCATAGGGCTATGATGCATGATCAACTTCCTCTACTTAAGAAGGTAGAAGTACTGTAGGAGGAAGAATCAACTCTAAATTTAATGGCCAATGGGTAGATAGAATAAGTCCACCAGTCCAGTCCAATGATTGAAGCTATACGACCTGCTATTAAGATTAATTTTAGTTGTTGCTTTTCTCAGCACACAAAGCGTGTTATCCACACACAAACTATAAAGAGTACATTGAATAATTGATTGTGGTATTAGTGACTGATTTTTATTATATTGTTTCTTCCTTAAATTGACCGATTTGTACAAACTTAAACCCTTTATTGTTGTGAGAAGCACCAAGGAGATACCTTTGACTTTCCAGCGGACTTTAATTCATCAGTTTTTTGAATGACTTTTGGGGTGAACACTATATAGATTAGTTTTAGGAAAATGCCTAAATACAAAAAACAAGGGTCAGAAAAAGCCATATAATGCTTCCCAATCAAGGATACAGAATGCTAAGGAGAAGGTATCAACTTTAAATGCTAATAAAGGGTCCACAACTCAAGTAACTGAAGTCCTGAAATGCAGCCAGTGTGACGATGGTGACAGTGGCTGCATTACTTGATGGCAAAAGTCAATGACCACATTAATGCTCATTTTCAGCAACTTGAAGAAAAGTTGACAACCAGCTCTGTACCTACTGCAAGTACTACTTCTATACCAAGCAAGACTTCCCAAATTACTGAAACAATGGCTACCCATGTAATTGATGAATACAGGGACAGGGAAACCCGTAAACTGAATATAATTATACATAATGCTCTTGAGTCCACTGCCACTGAACCATCTGTACGTATTGCTCATGATACTAAATCTGTTGCTGATATTGCTAAAAGTATTGATGCTGGTCCTGTTGACATTGTTAACATTACACGACTGGGAAAGAAACTTGATGGCCGCTCCAGACTTATGAAAGTTCAACTTAGTAATCTTAACCAAAAACGTAAAATTTTATCAAACACTAAGAAGTTAAGGGAAAGTTCAAGTTCTTTTCAGAAAGTTTATGTAACCCCTGACTTATCTTTAAATGAAAGACGTGAAAACAAACGTTTACGTGATGAATTACTTCAACGCAAGAAAGATGGTGAAAAAGATTTGATAATACAAAGGGGAAAAATTGTCAAGAAAGCCAACTCTGTTGAACCTAATCCTCCAAGTGCTGCTATGGACACCACCCAAAGTGCGGCAACTAATGATCAGAATGGGTAACCCCAACCCCTTGCTTTCAGCTGCCTTTCATGGACTTGACCTTGAACATTGCAATGATTTTAATTCTAATACCATTAATCCTAAAGATTCAGTGGCAACGCATAAATCATTAAAGTGCTGGTATACTAATGCTGACTCCTTGTCTAACAAATTCAATGAACTACAATCTAGACTTACCATCGACAAACCTGACATAGTGGCTATTACTGAGGTAAACTGCAAATTTGGTGGCTCTAATATAGAATTTAACATTGATGGGTACAAAACTATACAAAATACTACTAACTCTCAACAACGTGGCGTATGTATTTTTGTAAAATCAGACTTACAGGCATATAAGGATGATGCTCTGAGTTCTAGTTCATTTTTGGAATCCATATGGTGTCGAATTTCCTTAACCAACAAAGACTGCTTATTATTTGGTGTAATCTATCGTTCTCCCAATAGTAATATCGATAATTTTAATATCTTATGTTCCTTACTTACGCAAGCTACTAATACAGGTGTATCACATTTACTTATAGCTGGAGACTTTAACATGCCTCATATAAATTGGAATATACTGAGTACAACATCAAATTGTGGTTGTGATGGGGCATTTTTATCATTACTTGATGACCTTTTTAACACTCAACATGTTACATTTCCAACTAGATATAGAAATGACCAATCTCCATCTATATTAGATCTTATCTTAAGTACCGACCAACATGAAGTGACAGATCTCACTTCATTGCCTCCACTTGGCAAAAGTGATCATGTTGTTATCAGTTTTGAATTTTTGTGTTATCATTCTATAGAATGTGTTAATGTTCTCAAATATTTATGTGGACGTGGAGACTATAGATCCATGACACATGAATTACTTGATACTAATTGGGCACAACTATTTGAAGGACAAGATATGGAATCTATGTGGCTGTGTTTTCATACTAAACTATTAAACTTGATTGACAAGTATATTCCAGTTAAAACTGCTAGCTCTAAGCCCAAACCAAAATGGCTGGATTGGCCTACACTCAAAGCAATCAAGCTTAAACATAAAACATGGAATACTTATAAGGCCACCAAACGCCATGTTGATTACATCTCGTATAACAAGTGTAGAAACAATGCTACTGCAGCTGTTAAACATGCCAAGTCAACATTTGAAACCAAATTAGCAAGAGACATTCAACACAACCCCAACCTGTTTTGGAAATATGTCAGAAGTAATACCAAGGTACGAGTAGACGTAGACAAATTACTTAAAGATGATGGTACCTTAACTTGTTCTGATCATGAAGTGGCTAACCATCTTAATGACTTTTTTACTAGTGTGTATACTGATGAACCTACATCTGAGGTACCAACATTACCTGACAGATCAAATGGCAGTACACTCCAGCATACTGAGATAACTCATGAGGATGTCTTACATCAGCTCAATCGCCTTAAACTAAAACAAATCATGTGGTCCAGATAAATGCCACCCACAAGTGCTGAAAAATGTAAAAGATGGACTTATTGTACCACTCTACTACCTTTACAACAAATCCTTAGAAGAAGCAACCTTGCCATTAAGCTGGAAAGAAGCTACAATAACACCAATATTTAAAAAAGGTGACAGAAAGCTCCCAAACAATTATCACCCTATTAGTCTAACTGCCATCTTCTGCAGACTTTTAGAAGCCATCATCAGAGACAAGATAATGTCATATTTTGCATCTAATAATTTCTTTAGTAATGAACAGTTTGGGTTTAGAAGCAAAAGATCCTGTGAAGCTCAATTGTTGACAATTATGGAACATTGGAGTAGAGTTATTGAAGATGGTACAAGTATTGATGTAATCTATTTAGATTTTCAAAAAGCATTTGACAAGGTGCCACACAGACGTTTAATGACTAAATTGAAAGCTTATGGGATTCAAGGTAATGTGCTTAATTAGTTAGAATTTTTTTTTGTCAAACAGAAAACAGAGAGCCTCAGTTCGTGGATCTTATTCTGACTGGACTAATGTAATTAGTGGCATCCCACAAGGTAGTGTTTTAGGACCTACCCTTTTCATCATATATGTTAATGACTTGCCAGATGCTTTACTAAGTTTGTCAGGTCTGTTTGCTGATGATACCAAATTATATCGTCCTATCACCTCACCTGTTGATACTGATCTGTTGCAACAAGATTTAAACTTTGTGCTTGAGTGGTGTGGTACTTGGTTGTCATTTCTAAACTTCCCTAAGTGTAAGCATATGAGTATTGGCCCCAAATCTACATCCAGGCAGTATTACTTTTACATAAACAATGATGCACACCCTATTAGTACTGTTCAAGAGGAGAAAGATTTGGGTGTCACATTTGATGAAAACTTACATTTCAAGACACACATTAATCAAATAATACACAAAGCCAACAATGTGTTAGGCACCATTAAACGAAACTTTAATTCCAGAGATCCTGTTGTAATACGATTACTTTACACCACACTTGTAAGACCAATTCTAGACTATGCCTCTACCATATGGAATCCTCATCATTTGGGAAACATCCGTGAGCTGGAAAATATTCAAAAAAGAGCCACAAAGTTGATACCTACCCTTCAAAACTTACCCTATTCTGACAGACTACAAAGCCTTAATTTACCTAGTTTATCTTACCGTCGAAATCGTATGGACTTAATTATGACATATAAAATTTTGAATGGAGCAGTATTAGTAGATAAAGAATTTTTTTTACAATGAACACCAGTTACAGTACTAGATCTAATGGATTTAAGATTTATAAGAAATTTAATAAGACTTCAACACGACGCTTTGCCTTTTCACAGAGAATAATCAATAACTGGAATTCCTTACCCAATGAAATTGCCACTTCTCCCAATGTACTAAGTTTTAAGACTAATTTAGATCATTTTTTGTATAATCAACGTTTTTCATTTGTATGATTTAATTGAGATTGGTTTTATAAGACTCTGTCTTCTTTTTGACCAATTATACATAATAATAATTATACAACCAAGTACTAAGAATAATACGAAACGCGGTTAAAATTACGTCATAAATAAATAAATAAATAAATAAATAATTAAATAATTAATAATTAATGTTTGAGAAAACTACGAGGCCTAGAGACATGAACTAACCGGGGATAGATTCGCCTGTGAATGAAGGCACAAACGTATAATCGTTGCTCCTGTTTGTGCTGATGACTTGACCATACGTGTAATTCTATATAACGCCCAGTACCACACCCTTGTTTAAGTACTTACATATTGCACGAAGAAGATTGGCGAAGAAGATTAGTGATGCCCGTGCAGGAGAGCCAGAAGCCACTTGTGTAAACAAGAAGATTACAAGTAAGTTTTTATGTTTGTAACATCTCAAGTCTCCATGCCAGCTGCCAGTGGATTCATTCATGTAAATAAACAATACAAGAAAACATTAAACTGACATATGCCACGCTCTTTACAATAAGCTTACAGTTACATATAAAATACAAGTAAACAATTTTGTCTTGTGCAGCTGGCATGGCGAACTTTCTTTGTGTTGGTGTCAGGCAATTCAATACGTGCTTAATCTTTTTTGCCTTCACCTGGCGTAGCTACTAGGCTCTAGTGGCTTGGCTGTCTTCTTTTATCTGGTTCATCTGGCTTGCATATGCCTACAGCATTGTGTAGCTATCTCCTGAAAGTTGTGTATGCATAACTATAGTGTGTCACCCATCACTGTGCCATTGCTACATCACTGATGAACCTTACTTAGCTCTAGTTGATGTTGATATGCATTGCTGTATATTGGCTAATAATTTTTATCTGCATGGTGATGTTGCCTATAATGTATTGCTGCATACAATACTGCAATAATGTATAGTTCTCTCCTGTATGTTTTGTATACATATACTTTGTACACATCACTGTGCCATTTATACCACACTAATGATGTACTGGCACTTAGCTACTGGTGGCCTTTAGTTACGATGCCACTATTGTGTTATATCTGTCACTACTGTGACATATTGAGTTGATTTGGGGATAATGCATTCACCACCTAATAGCCTCACCGGGGGGCTGTCACGTTGGTGTATGTACTTGGTTGTATGTGACGCGGTCCTAATAATAATAATAATAATAATAATAATAATACAGTACATCTTCTATTTTTATTGATAAATGACTAATTTTAGTTCCAATATTATCTCCAGTACTTGATACATTTCTTTATAGTCCCAGTTTTAGTTCCAGTGTGGAGTAAAAACAAAATTATTATTCCATTTCCTGTTCTAGTTCTATAACTGGGTGGTACTGGAAACTTTTAGTTTCATTACTGAGAACTGCGACAAAACTAGTGGGTATGTATATAAGTTTCTGATGCTCAAAATATGCCCCGTTTTGGGCAGCATTTTTAAAGTGAGTAGTGGTAAGGAAGTGGGTACTGAACCAAAAGTTTTTATTTTGTGAATAACACCAATTACTCTAAAACTCACCAAAGACTTACCTTCATACAGACAGTGAAAGACATCATTATGCTTAGCAGCCAAACATCGAGTTAGCATTAAGGTTAGGGTTGGGTTCAGCTTTGGTTTCTTCTTCACCTATTCTTACTATATGCAGGTTACTTCTTGAGTGACGTAGGAGGTGGGTAGATAGCGGTAGTAGTGCAGTTGGTGTAACACACTGATAGTCCAGGGCTTGAGCCCCAGATGTTTTGAGTTTTTTTAGCAACTTTTTTGTTTAAGTTTTACTGTCGGTTCATTAAGTTGGTATGTTATTGAACTGACTTTTGGTTCAATATCCACTGCCTAATATTAAAGGTGATAGTGAAAATAGAGGTGGTGAGTGGGAGGAGATGGCTAGGCTTCTTATAGAATTATAAAATAGAGCAAGAAGATGAGTGGAATCCAGAGGTCCAATTTGGACTCTCCATGGACCCTAGCTCCTTGCACTCAAAATGATAACTCCCGAATAAAGGAGAACATGACTGACCAGCTCTCCAATGCTTCTCAGCTCACTGCACACCATCACAACAAAGCTATGGCCATTGAATGGCCAAACTTCCATTCATGGAAAGGTTTGCCAGTTCAGAGGAAATGATAGTCTAAGAGTGGAATGTGATATTGCATTAGGACAGTAATCCATTTCTGGTAAAAACTTGAGTTTGATTTTGTGTGCACATGGAAGCCAGGTTATGTCAAATACAGTCACATAAGAGATATACGGTACTGATTCACATGCGTACATTATGACCTTGTTAAATTTAAATGAGTGAGGTATCTAGTGCAGTGTGATAATGGCATACATACATGTAACATAAATTTAAGGTTAGAGTCTTTAGTTACATTAGTTACTTACAGCTTGGAATCTTTACTTGTAACAGTGAAATGTGAAAGTAAGGCCATTATAGTCTTCACGCTATATATTTAGACCCAAGTGTATCGCAAGATTTATTAAAACTACGTATTATCTTGGTTGTGTTTAACTTTAATTTGGATAAATGCAGTGCAAAGCTTAAAATGGTAAACTAGTTTACTATTAGTCATCTACACCTGTACGTATATGATGGGCCATAAATATTATAATACCGCTGTCAAATATGTAAGTTAACACTCAGCTATTTGTGAAGCTCAGTTGCTATGTATATATTTGCAACATGTATGTTTGTGCACGGTAAGAGATTTGTGACCAGCTGAGCAAAAAACCTGCCATTTGCAAAATTCCATTTTACTAATACCATGCACTGGTTACAAATGTGTGTGGCTTCAGCAAATAGATGTACAGTATGTACATTTTAGTTTCATCGGTGAAGCAAACCTCAAAACCATTGAAGAGTAAGAATAAAAGTATCATTTGGTTTGTTTCTGTACAGTAAAAGGCAGGTAAGTTTCAGGGAATTGTTTATGATGCTGTAGAAATTAAAGTTTACTTTCATGGTTGTTTTTATAAACATTGCCTTCTTGTTTTTACATGTGGACAATTAAATGTATGCAGGTAAAGCACTATATAGTTGTAACATGGGCATGAAGGCTTTGTCTGATATGTATGTCCGACTGCCCGAGGCAGAGGGCATACATATCAGGCAAAGCCTGGATGCTCTGTGTTACAGCTAATATGTAACACTTATTAGGCTGATAGTCTGTACAGGATGATCAATCATCCAAGCCAATATGAGTGCAGCCACTGGATGTATTATATATATATGCATACCTAAAAATTTTGTTTATGAGTCAGCAGCTAGTACATTCTAGTTACATTCATTTACAATGAATGGACATATCCTAGAGATACCGTGGAGAATTTGTTTAAGAAAAAAAAACTAAACCAAAAATATATTGCAAAAAGACAGCAACACAAAATACAAAAACCATAAAAATTATAAACTACTACTACAACAACACTAGCTACCTATATAATTACTACACTACTTAACTTAATCAAAGTCAAAGTCATCCTCTGAGGAAAGAGAATATTGGTGGAGTGTCATCTTTGCTTTATACCGCCACAAAGTCACTGAAAGCTGTTACATTAATTTTCGCCTTGCAAACTTTGGTCATGCGAGTTTAATGTTTTAATCAGTGCAATTGAATTGTTTATGGAAAATTACGAAGTTCACTTAAGGCCTAGATAGGTAAGTTGCTTGTAGAGTGGTTACTCCATGCAGAGTGGTAGCTTCGTGATGGGGGCATGTCCATATTCGAAATGTGCGGAAACGATCGGTGGATAAGCTGTAGCACTAGTTCTCACCTTCACCCAATGTTTTCAACTCGTAGGATGGCAAGGATAGCAAAACGCTCTCTGCTTGAGTGGTTTTCATGACAAAATCCAAGTTGTGCCTCCTAATCACGTGAGTATTAATCGATCCCCACAATTGATTTCAGCCTCAATGTCTATATTATGACTGCCCAGTTGTAGCCCAGCTGGCTGGTGTAGCCCGGCTGTCTGGGCTACATACAAGATGTATCCTGGGTGGTTCCTTTGATCTGAGGTGTGAAAGTGTTACATAATATATTTATCTTGATAGACTGTTTAGTTTATGGTAACCACACTAAGCCAAATCCCACTTTGCAACTCATTTCAGTCATTGGTTAATATGATTAAATGATCAAATGTTTGTGATATATTTCCAGTATAGTTGCTGTACAAATCAAATATCTTGTTGTTCCAACTGTCAAATGTGTATATAAACATGGTGATTTCTATTAATCGGTCACAATTTATTGCCTGTGATATTGCACACATTTGTCTATATGTTTATCATAACTATTATGTATGAATTTTTAGGCTTTTGTACTGCTTAAAGGAAGAATGACCATGGCCATTCACAGTGAGGTACGTTGTGTATGTGTATGTGGTTACATAACTATGGGTGACCATATAGCAACAGGGTTCACAATATAACGCAATTGCTGACAATAATAACAGCACAAGAATTCACTTATTTTATTTTTTAAATGTTAATTTTAAATTCTCCCTAGCAATAAGTAATAATAGAACAATAGATAGACAGTACCTTCCCTTGAATATTGTAGAGAAGGTTCTTGATCTGATGATTGCAGTAAAGCATTCAGTATCTCCTGCTTCTCAACTATAGTCTTTATTTTATGTCTGTTTGCATAATTAGCCACTTTAGTTTTATGTGACACTTACTGTGGTCTTCAATCATACTATTCATGCTACACCTAGCTGTAACTGCACAACTGTGATCACATATGTTCTTTTCTATACTGAATGTTTGGGAAAGGCTTTACATACAGTAGTAAGGGCTAAGTAACAATTGTAACATGGGCATGAGGGCTTTGAAATGTATGCCCAACTGCCTGAGGGCCGCAAGCCTGGGAGCAGAGGGCATACATTCAAGCAAAGCCTGAATGCACCATGTTACAGCTAATATGTAACACTTATTAGGCTGATAGCCTGTACAGGGCGATCAATCGCCCAAGCCAATACAAGTACAGCCACTGGATGTATTATATATGTATACCTAAAATTTTTGATTATGGGTCAGTAAACTAGTACGTTCTGGTTACATTTGGTTATGATAAATGGACATATCCTAGAGATATCACGGAGAGTTTCAGTTACACGAGTTTAATGTTTTAATCAGTGCTATTGAATTGTTTATGGGAAAAAATTACAGAGTTGACTAAAGGCCTAGATAGGAAGCCTCCTTGTAGAGTGGTTACTCCGTGCAGCGTGGTAGCTTTGTGATGGGGGCATGTACATATTCAAAAATGTGCAGAAACTATCGGTGAATAAGCCAGACATGGGGCCAAGTACATGAGTACTTATACTTAAGTACACTTAAGTACAGATTTGAAAGTACTTGTACTTTACTTAAATACTTTCTTAATTTCCCCAGTGTACTTGTACTTATACTCAAGTACTTTGCTAAGTACTTGTATGTACTTGAGTACTTAAAGTACTTTTAAGTACTTGTAAGTACTGCAAACATTGTACGTAGTTTGTACACAGTGGGTGAAGGTGCAGTTTACAACTTTTTGCGATTCTTCTACTGCCTTCCCCAACCTTACTATGTACCATGTTGCCACGATTAATGATGTCATAGCATTCTGGCAAACAAAACAATGCTGCTATTCAAGTCAGTGAATTTTAAGAGTTTAAGAGAGAGAAAGGTTGACAAAAACCAACCCCCTAGGCGCACTTACATACTACAATACACTGAATACAGCATAATATATTTTACTACAGCAAAATGTACTTGTAATTTACTTAAGTACTTCCAGCATGTACTTGTACTTTACTTAAGTACTCTCTTGATTGCTGCTGGAGTACTTGTACTTGTACTTGGAAAATTCGAAAGTACTTGTACTTTACTTAAGTACTTTTAAATGTACTTGGCCCCATGTCTGGCAATAAGCTATAGCGCTAGTTTTTACCTCAGCCCAATGTTTTTCAACTCATAGGATGGCGAGGATACCAAAACGCTCTCTGTCTGAGTGGTTTTTATGGCAAAATCCAAGTCGTGCATCCAAATCACATGAGTATTAATTGGTCCCACAATCGATTTTGGCATCAATGTCTATATAATCACTATCCAGTTGTAGCCCTGCTACATTTTATATGTCTGAGCTACAAACGAAATGTAGCCCGGGCGGCTCCTTTGATCTGAGGTGTGAAAGTGTTCCATGAATACGGTACAGATTTAACGCAACGTCGCACTCTCGAGTGACCCACTCTGGAGAGCAATCCGTTATGAACTAGAGTCTCGAGTAGTCATTATCGAATACGAGGTCGAGCGCTCGCACCTGAACTCGCAGTTGCGAGTACGAACGTAAGAAAAACACTCGAAGCGAACAAGGCGCTTACTTATTAAATAATTTGAATATGCGCCAGACAAAAAATCTATTTCGAGCTGTCAAGGGCAAGCAGAATGACCTGAGGTTAGTTGATCAGATACGTACTGTAAAACTTATGCTACATACGTACATATACATAATTTATACAATGTAATGTTTTTAAAATCACTCGCGGGTAAAGTCAGTTTACTCTCGAGTGGACTCGACAGTTCAGAATGTCGACACTCTGACAAAATGCCAAGGCTCGCCCTGAGTGTAAGAAGA
Source organism: Dysidea avara (assembly GCF_963678975.1). NCBI lineage: Eukaryota > Metazoa > Porifera > Demospongiae > Dictyoceratida > Dysideidae > Dysidea > Dysidea avara. The sequence continues at coordinate 43,565,094 of NC_089275.1, read as the reverse complement.
AGTGCTCTTAGCTTGTCTAATGCAGGATATTCTGTGGCAGATATAGAACAAATATTGAAGAAACAAAAAGTTGTTACTACGAAGCGAAGCCTGTATCGTCTGATTAAAAAATTTAAGGAACATGGAGTGTACACGGATTTGCAACGAAGAGCTCGTGATAGGAAGATTACACCAGAGATGTTGAAAATGATTAACGATGAACTAAAGCAGAATGATGAAGCCACAGCAAGGCATTTGAGAGCAATGTTAATAGAAAAATATCCAGACTTGGAGGTGACTTTATCTACCATTAAACGCCAACGCCAGGCGTTAGGGTGGGTGTGCACTAGACCCCACTATTGCCAGCTTATTAGAAATCTGAACAAAACCAAAAGGCTGGTATGGTGCAAGGAACAGCACCGGGTTAATGAAGATTTTAACAATGTAATTTTTTCAGATGAGTGTACGATACAATTGGAACACCATGGCCGGTTGTGCTTCAGGAAACGGAAAGAGCCTAGAAAGCTTAAGCCGAGAGCGAAACATCCCGCAAAGCTGCACATTTGGGGAGCCATATCTGCACGTGGAGCAGCCCGTGTTGTTATGTTCACTGGCATAATGGATGCTGTCCGCTATGCAGACATTTTGAGTGCCTCTCTTGTGCCATTTATAGCTGACCGATTTTCTGATTCTGGAGGGCATAGGTTTCAAATGGATAACGACCCTAAACATCGCAGTAATCACATAGAAGATTACTTCGAAGAGAAGAACATCAATTGGTGGCCAACTCCACCAGAAAGTCCCGATCTGAACCCCATAGAAAATTTATGGGGTTCATTGAAACAGTATTTGCGAACTAAGCACAAACCAAGGGATCTCAACCAGCTCAAGGAAGGTGTAATAAGCTTTTGGCAAACACTAACACCAGCCGTATGCAGAAAATACATTGGTCACCTACGCAAGGTTATCCCAAAAGTCATAGAATTACATGGTGAACCTAGTGGTTACTAGTGCAACTGAAACATTCAACATGCTACTTTTGTACTACCTTGAACATTTATCATGATTAATTTTCAAATAATGAAAGTGTGGATATAAGAACATGATTGGATATAAAAACATGAAAAGTTTTTAACTGTTTCCTAATAAATCAAAAAGCTCAGTTCCAGTTTCAGGTCAAAAAAAAAAAAACCAAATCCAGTTTCCAGGGAAGTAGTATGACAATCAATTAAGTCCTTGCAGTTGTTTTTTAGTGGGCTTGTTACGAAGACGTCGGCAACTCTCATCAATTGAGATTATACAATCTGCCCACTCTTTGGAAATGTCGGTGTTTTGTGACGGAAAATACTTGAAAGAAGTACTCTTAATGTATTTGATAATTCTTGGATCTAACTGTTGTTTATTGCGTCCAGAGACATTCGATGTCTTTCTAACTTGTTCCGTAAACAATCTTCTGGTCAAATGTACGCTCATATTCCTGCGTGAGCAGCTTTTCATAAAGATCAAAGTAAGTTCACTTTCAGGCAATAGTCCAGTTGGTCCTCGTGAAGTTGGTGGTGGTGGTGTAGGTAGTAAATTTGCTCCACTCCCATGTGCAAGCTCTAAAATTGAAAATATAATTTACCATAATGTTTGTTGGACGTAAATAGCTACACACACTTTAATAAACAAACACAGTACAGTGTATCTTTTACAGTGTCACTTATATTATAGTCCATGCATGAATAACAGTTAACATGCCCTCTTAAAGCAGTGCAAGTTCTGGTAATTTGCATTTAACAGTGTCTGGATATCCTTTCACAAAGACATTGGCACTTAGTTTGTGGGTGACCACAAGCCAAAGGTATTTGTTTTAACCACACCTCGAGTTAGTACCAGTCCCCTAGTACTTGTCAGCTCAGATAGTATAAAATGCATTTATAGCCTGTTTACTAGTGTCATCTTTAGATTGTGGGTTGCATCAAACCCTTTGTAGTACTTTAAAACTCTTGCATTACTCCGTTAATTAGTTGTGTCCAGACACAATATTGACACACTGTTTCAAGCACTGCTGTTTTACGTGACACACTGTTTCAAGTAGTGCTGGGCGGTATGGCATTTTTTGATTACGGTACGGTATTGAAGAAAATACCCCGGTATTCGGTATTTCACGGTATTCAGCTTGGTATGGAACTAATAATATGTTTTTACAGTAATTGTTAACTGTAACTACTCACAATTGAAAGTTACCCATGGCCAGCAGTAGGGACCAGTCTATTTTGCTTTTTTTCTACCTATTTTTCTTTCCAGCAATTCTTTTATTTTTCCCTTATTATGCTCCATATTTTGCTCAAGAATTATAAATTTTGCTCAGTACTTATCTTTGTTAATTGAATATTTCCAAGTGCAAAGCTACAGTTTCGCCTTAAAGTGACTGTTCTATTAGAGCTCGATCAGAAATTACTTCTAACATGTAAAGCAAGAAGCCAGCTAATATTGCTTAACATGTGTGGCTGTTTTATTAGGGTATATCGATTGTCACTTGTTGTTCCTGTAACAATTAGCTATGCATTGTAGATATTTTAGCGTGTCTGACTGTTTGATTAGAGTATCTCAATCTTTTGTGCAATTTTTATGTCCACTCCACAAAAGTTGCACCTATTATGCCAGCATTTTGCTCATTGCTTTTACCCAACCATTATGCTAAAAATTTTGCTGGCGAAATCGACGGGTCCCTAGCCAGCAGGTTATAAAAATATTTTACTAACTACATGACAGTAGGCAGGTGCTACAATGTAACCTGAAACCTAACAGTTGCTGTTAGGAGAGGCTTGTGGTCACCACCAAACCACCAACACATAACCCAACCACCTTGTCTCTGGCTTCCTGCACACTAGTCACATTCATGCTGGTATTTTCAGAAACAAATACCTTTGAAACGGTTTAATGAAAATACCGCGGTATACGGTATTTTCGGTATACCGCCCAGCACTAGTTTCAAGCACTGCTGTTTTACACAGACTTTGCGACAGATCAGTTTTAATAAACTGTTTACAGCACTGCTTCATAAATTTTTTTCCTAAAATTTGGTGGTCAATTGTGAAGTAGTGAAAGCCCTTATTGATTCATTTCCAGTTTCCAGCACTTACACTTTCTCCACAAGCTGCCACCATCTAAATCTGGTAATGAGCAAGAAGGTATTTCCTTAAACTCAAGCAATACCACAACTTTGGAGCCATTTTAGTAGTGTTGTGCGATACAGCTAAAATGGTGTATCTCAAACCTTGTGTAGTCATGATATGATACCAATATGGAATATAGTGAACTTCAGCCAAAAAGCAAAGTAATTAACTGTGTGGGTGGCCGTCAAATTTTCATAGTTTAGTTCCAGACATTACAGACCGTGTAACAAGCTTCAAGTCTGAGAAACAGGCGAACAGCTCTGCTACACTGTACGTTGTACAAAACCAGACCTTAGCATTTCCATGTGCGAATAAAACATTGATAAATGTATTGCAATATCGATATTGTGATATTGTATATGTGTATCGATAATTCGATATGTATCGCACATCACTACATTTCAAGACATAATGTAAATTTGAATAACATAAATGCGCACCTCTATGCAAGGAGTATGACATATAACACTTGTGTGCTACACGCAATCTGAGCTTTCAAATTTACTGACCAGAATTGTTAGATTCTAAGGGTTGTGCACCGGGCCCTTGTGAAGTTGGTGGCGGTGAACAGTTAGGTAGTACATTTACTCCACTTCCATGTGCAAGCTCTAAAATTGAAAAAAACTTTGCCGTAATGTTTATAGGATGGAAATGGCTACACACACTTTAATAAACACGAGTACAGTGTATCCTTTACAGTGTCACTTATAGTTCATGAATAACAGTTACATTCATAGTTTTAATTATAGTTATTTTCAACTACTACGAAGAAGGTGATTCTAAAACTCTAGTATCACGGCAGTGGTGGAGCCAAGAAACATTAAATTTGAATACACAAATGCACCTCTATACACAAATGCACCTCTATACAAGGAGTATAACATAACACTTGTAGCACACGTAATCTCTGAGCTTACTTACCAGAAAAGCTAGATTCTATGGGTTGTACAATTGGGATTTGCTCTTGTCGAACATATACAGGTCCTGCAAGCTCACTAGGTCCTACACAGTACATTACAGAATTAAAAATAGAGACGAAAATGAGAAACTTTAGAAGAGCTGAAACAAATATTTGATTCGGTTAGTACAGAAAGTATTCTAATACTTAAACATTATTAAACAATGCCACGGTATACATAAGCGTGGAAAATTTTAGGGAATCACACTTGTAATTAAGTGAATTTCGTGTAATAGTTCAAGTTTCCTTTCCGATGAAAAGTGATTCTAGCGTGTTCAAAGTCTATCCACGGAAATGAAAACAGCGAATTACTTTTGCGACTGTTTCAGTAAAAACTTGCATTTTTCGTACAAGCATGCATATTGGAAAAAATGGAATTTACAAAATCTGATATTTGTTTCAGCCGTACTTTAGAAATAGAGTTCGGAAAATACACTGATGAAAGCAAACAAACACCCACTAGTAATATTTGCTTTACTACCAAACATACCTGAGTGGGTAGGTGGTTGCTGCATTGCTCCAAACGAATCCAATTTTGACGACACCATTACTAACCCTCTGGACATTACTTGAATAGATTCCTGCAAAGACGACACTGTCTTATTCAGATCTTCATACTTCTGATCCTAAACAAACAAGCAAAAGGTATTGAATAACACCTATTGTGGCAAAATAGTGTACACACAAATCAAAACCAATACCAATAAACGTGTTGCTCCAAAATGATGACCACTATTTTGTTAACAAAGCCACTTTAGTGGAGTTTGGTGCCAAAGGGCTATTAAGCATAAAATGCTTACATGCCACATAATAAAGTGTACCACTATGTAAGTCAAAACAAACCTTAACATCAGCTGAACTGGGTAGAGAAGGATGCAATTCTGCACTCATGTCATCATCATACTAGTATATTAAAACTATACTAAATTTTAACACAGCTAATATAGCATGCATACCCTATTGTACAAGAAGTCATCAAAATCCATATAGAATGGATCCTCTCGATACATTTCAATCACCTAAAAGTATCCAGAGCATTTTTTGATAATCAGACTGTTATTCTTACTGGTATATCAATTTCTTGAGTGTTCACATCACTAACGATTTCTTTGCTCATAGCATCCGTACCAGTTTCATTGCTCATCGCATCCCTATCAGTTTCATTGCTCATCGCATCCCTATCAGTTTCATTGCTCATCGCATCCCTATCAGTTTCATTGCTCATCGCATCCCTATCAGTTTCATTGCTCATCGCATCCCTATCAGTTTCATCGCTTGCCATCTTCCCTTTGTCTACCTAGAGATAAAAACATTAAGCATTCCCTTAATTCTATTTAAATGGCCCTTCGGATCTATAAGACACTTTGTCGAATTTATAACACTTACTTTAGTGATGTCAACATCTTTAGGGGTGTCAGGACCAACCTCCAACACCGGCTTTTCCTAGATCAAAGTAAAGTATTATGTATACATTAATTGAGGTTACAATTCTGTATGCAGTACTAAATAAGACAGCACGAATGCAAGTAACTCAGTATAATAGCATTGGCCAGTGGTTTAAACGTGTAGAGAACAATCAAGGAAACCCAAAACGTGTAAATCACAATGGGATTTGTGGTACTTTTGATGATATCATAAGCCTAAAGCTTAAGAAATTTATGCAGCAGTGTGGTGTTTTGCATGCCGTGATGCCACATTTAAAGACTGATTGCACTTGCTGTCTATCCTAGTGAGTTATCTCAAATAGACCCGTCAGCCTTGGTGAGTGGTAAAAGTTGTCTCTTTTCATGACTTTCATTGTGCACCCCAACTTGCTAATATCCAGCTGGAAGATCTAAGCTAGTAAAATAACAAAGCTTTCCAAACTGGTCCAAGTTGTAGATTTTTGGTTAAGATAATTCCCAAACTGCTAACCAGAATTACCTGAAATTTTGAGTATCAACTCCATATACACTGTAGATAATGTCAAGAATAATAGTAAAAAAAACAAATGTGCGAACAATACGGGTTTCGGTTGAGACGGTCACATACATATAGACACAACACACTTACCACCTCTTTTTTCTTAGTCCTTCTTTTCTTTGCTACAGTATCACCTTTCAATTTATCACCCTCACTCTTGGTCTTGACTTTTTGGACAGGGACTCTCCTTGTCTGCTTGCTACCTGTCTGCTTTTGCTTCTTAACAGCAGTATCAGATTTACACTTCTGGGATAAAAGTAAAAGAAATAAAATATACAACACAACCTGTTGAAATAGAGCATGCCAGTCAGGTGATTATAATTTTAATAGCATGCCTACGATAACCACAACATTCCAACAATGGCTTATAGTGGCCCCACCTGGTTAGTTGATCACCTAGTAACAGGGCATTGTATGAAAAACAAGCTGACAGGTCAGACTATTAACCCTCTTACCGCCACATACAAGTGTTAGTGTATGATGCCGTAAAAAAAAAGTGACCATAAAAGAAAACAACAAAAACTTCCACCTGTCTAGCATTGTGATTCCATGAGCACTTATCTGATAAAATTTGAACAATCCATTTATTTTCCATTCTAAATTATGAAGCAGTCATAAAAATGTTTGAAAAAATGCAAACTGGTTGGGTTTTTTGTTCAGTGGGTCATCACATATGATTAGTGATCAGAAAAGTTAGCAACCAATTCAACATACCTGCTTTCTTTTGTTTTGCCTGGGTTCAACATTCTCTTTTCCATCACGGCTATCTTTGCACTTATCTTCTATCTGATCACTGCATGTATTATCCTGTGTATCTTTACTACCATCCATTTCAATCTGACTGTAGTCATCCATGAAATTCTCTCTGTCCTCTTCACTACCATTATTTGACTGGCTGTCTTCATCATCCTCATCATACTTTTCCTGGTCCTGCTTACATTCTTTTTGTGTTCCTGCAGTTGTGCTAAAATAGACAAACAACAGAAACACACCTTTCTTACCTAAAGACAATATTTTTACTTCATAAATGGCTTTTCCCTCCGTGATTTGAGCTATACCATCAATAAACAGGGATGTTCCTTTAAGCATACGAGTGGGAACAACTGCAGTGTAGATCTCATCGACGTATTCAATGAAGGCATAAGGAGCTACACCTGTAAAAATTTATGTGCATAACTTTCCAATAAACTTAAACTAGGCTGTGCAACAAAACATAATATATTTGCACTTCTAAAATAATGAATACACATTTTAGCTAACTGTTACAAGCACTTCTGTCAAGTGTGGGATCCAACTGCTCAGGCTCAATCATGCTGCAAAGGCACTTCTAATACTACTCTAACACATTACATAACAGTGTCTTTTAAATTTACTGTTTATCTAAGCTTGCAACACCATGTGACTGCTTTCTCTTTATAAAGCCCGGTATGGAATCCATCTGCTCAAGCTCAATCATTCCACTAAATAACTTCTAATACTACTCTAACACATAACCTAACAGTGTCTTTTAAATTCTTACTGTTTACCTTAGCATTTACTGTGCCATGTGACTGCTTTCTCCATTTAACGCTCATTCTATCAAGTTTGCTTAAGCTCGATCATGCACCTAATCCATCTGCTAAACCACAATCATGCTAGTAAATCACTTCACTCTAACACATCAAGGCCGACTATTAACGGAGTTTTAGTTTTTTGTTGTTGTTGCATGCCGTGAAATTGGTTAGCTGCAAACACTCTATAACAACTAGCTATACACAAACAAAATAGAAGTTTACTTTTCTTTGCCTTTGTTGACCTTTTCGCCACTCTTTCTGATGCCATCACAATCGCTCCTCGTCACAATCACACACGACACAATCACACAACACTCTCCTTTGCACATGCGCACACTATTGCGTGAAATATTTAGAATTGTGCTTTTATTTAAAGTGATAAATTGAAGGCATTGAAGATCATACAACATTGCTGACAGGATCTCACTAATGATTGCTCCAAACTTCACTAGAGCGTAAGTCATTGGTTTTAATCTAATAAGCGCTTGTACGTATCTAGTATTAAACTAATAAGCGCTTATGATATGTATTAGCATTAGGCACCACTTGCTCGAGCGAGTGTAGCAACCCCTCGAGCAAACTCTCATTCGAGTGAGTACCCCTTCGAGCAAGAGCACTCGATAAGGAACGCTCGATCGAGTGCGGGTGCTTAGCGAGTGGTATCCTATGACTCGCGCGCGAGTGCGACGTTGCGTTAAATCTGTACCGTACTTGTATGCCTTACCTAAATGTTCTTAAGAAAGATACTCGTACTCTATATGATTCTATCTCCAATGAACATCTTGGAGTCCATGGACTTGCAATTGCACAATTGTTTTTGCTTTAGCTAGGCAACTTAAGGGTGCTCTGTACAGTTCCGCATATGGCTTCTGAAGTTAGCACAGCTGGGGTTTACTAACAGATTCCCATAGTCACCAGTAATTATCTAATTGATCTGGTGCTTGTTTAACACATGGGTGCCCAATGAGAAAATATCTTTTATGATGAAATAACCTGCCACAAATGAAGAAAGAAGAGCGATATACATGAAGGAAGTGAAGTAAGTGCTGTATCTTCTTCATCGTGGTCTAATGAATATAACGATCCATAATTGACCGATTATCTTCCAGTTATGCAATTAAGAAACAATAACTGTGGCTGTAGAACAGCTGCGGGCACCTCAGTTTCTACACCTTGATACTAAAATTAGAACTAGTTTGTCATTTTATACCCGATAGGCACGAAAATTTCAGATGGGCAACCATGGTATTTATGCATTAAAAGAGCGTTTGTTGTTTTTTTGATAGCTCCTTCTGGCGAGGTATGGCGTGGAGGTAGAGAAGACTGATTAGTGTCAGCACAAAAGTGGAAGAAGAGTATCTGATAACTGAGAAGCCAGAGAACAAAAATAGAAATGCACGTTTGCTTGTACAGTTTTCAATAATGTATTTTTAAAGAATCAAGTCTCTAGGGTGTAAACTGTGGAACTATAGTTCTAGTTTGAAGCAAAAGTTATAATTCGTCTTCTACAGTGAGCTAAGACATGGGATTTAGACTAAACTGTGCAGTAGTGATAGCTTATTGCAAATATAAAGAGTTTAGCAGAATGGTTTAATCTGTTCGTAAGTTATAGCTGAAAACATAGTTTACGGGAAGCCATATGCGGAACTGTACAGAGCACCCTTAACATGCTATTAGGTTGCATACTGTATAGTGTTGTTTCAGTAAGGACTTAAAGTTTTAGTTTTAGTTATAGTCATAGACAATTCCGTCAATAATTTTAGTTTTAATTTTAGTTATAGTAATATTTCTTAATTCATTTTAATTATTGATTTAGTTATAGTTATATTCTCTGTGATATTCTAGTTTTAGTTATAGTAATATTTCGTAATTCATTTTAGTTATTGATTTAGTTATAGTTATATTCTCTGTGATATTCCAGTTTTAGTTATAGTTTAGTTAAAATGTGAAAATCTTTTATAGTTATAGTTTTAGTAACATTTCTAAAAACGTTTTAGTTATAGTTTTGGTTGTACATGAGAAAATCTTTTAGTTATAGTTTTAGTAAGCTTTTCCAATTCTTTTTAGTTTTAGATTTAGTTTTGGTAAATATTCTGTTGTATTTTAGTTACAGATTTAGTTTTAGTTATAACACGGATTTGCTTTTAGTTGTAGTTTTAGTTTTAGTTAACTAATACATATTTGTCTTACTAAAAGTGCTTTTTGTTTTAGTTATAGCTAACTTGATAAGAAAGTATGCTAAGTAGCCTTAATTCGTGAGATAGCCTGAATCAAACACCGTGATTTGTTTTACAACTGTAGTTATTTCCTTGTAATTTAAAACTGTTTTATCATTGCTAGCTACGTAACTATACACATTGGTATAGTAATTTTGTAGCATGGCTTAAAATCTACAAACTTGGTGTCAAATTTATGTTCTGGCTCTAAAGAGTACATTAACATTTAAAGTTGGTTCATAGCTTGCATTCTCCCAAAGTTATAGCCATTTATAAGAGTGAATAGTAGCCCCATTTTGACCCGTCCATGTACATCATGCAGCATAGTATGTAACTTGTACTTATTGATGTACTGTGACAACAACCATTTGACAATATATGTAGATACTGTAGGTTTTTATGAGGTTATGTAAATTTTTATTGCACCATTTTGCTTGTATATACACAATATATGCACACATATAGCTGTATGTATATGTGTGACTTGATTTGGAAAATCTACATTTTGCACACAATGTACATTCATATGTAGCTACATATAACCATATTTATATTTTAGTTGGTAATAACTCACCAAATTTGCAGCTACTACAGGTAGAATAGTTCCAGAAGATGTAGGAATTTATGGCCTTTTAGAGGGCATCTATAGATTATAAGAAGCAGCCACTACAATATTCCACAATTTAGATATGTAGGTATTTTTCATGATACTGATGCTTCTTCATATTGCAGTGGTTCACCTCAAGCTGTTCTTCGGTCTGCTGAAGTTGAGAAAAAGGAAGTATTCTCTAGCTTGTCAAGCATGCCATGCTAGTTAGTGTTGATAGTTTACTTGGCAGTGAAGCAAATTTCTTTTTATAATGTGTCTAGACTAGTGTCTAGCTCATCATTTGGCTGCTAAGTGGGAAAGTCATTATAGTGTTGTCATGGGCTGGGTAAAAGCAAGTCTCTCCTTTGCAATCCTTTGTGAACTATGCTTTGTGTTCGGGGCTCTCGGGCAAGATGGCGGTCATTGGGGGTGGTTGATGGAGCATCTATGTCTGAAGCATTGTAACTGAACAGTTTATTTGTTTACTAATTTATTTCTTATTGCTAACCTGCACATTTCACATTTGCATAACTTTGTCAGTCAGTCCAAGCCAGTAGCATCATCTGCAGTCATTCCAGAAATGTATGAACTTTGACACACCTATACAGATGTAAGACAAATTTAGTATGAAGATTGTTAATCATATAGTGTAATCATGTGGACTGGTGTTATATACATGCTTATTGAGTCCATAAGGTAGATTTTTCAAATCAGGTGACATATGTATGTATTTTAGATTTTTACTCTTGATATATGCATTATTTTGTTGATTAATTGATATTCCTCTGTAATATGCATTATACATTATAGAATAAAACACCTGAAACTCCATTTGGCAGCAAGGTATGATATAGGTATAAATTATATGTATGTATATGCATACAGTCTTGTAGTGCAGCTTTAAAGTCACCACCAGGGAATGTTTACCAGACTCTAATCACATCATATTATATAGTTATACAACGGCCACGAGTGCTCTGCCTGATATAAACGCACGAGCCTGAGGGCCGTCAGGCCCGAAGGCAAGTGCATTTATACAGGCAGAGCACGAGTGCACGTTGTATAACTGTTATGTACCACTCACCTCATAGGTGGGGAGAGTCTCACAAGACAGCTGTAACACTTATAAAGGCCAGGTTTCTAACATCGATTGTGGGTAACCAAGCCAGACGTTGCGATGACGTTCCCCCTGCAGTACTGCAGCCACCTGAGATATTGAAAGATAGTACGCTATGGGTTATATCACTAACCTGCATTCGCTGTTCGACTCTCATCATGTAGTGCTCAGCATGCCAGTGTGCCATATAGACTAAGCACTAGACTAATCACCAGTGATTCTCTCGAGCGAAAAAAAGCAGCTAAATAGACGGTTTAAGTAAACAAAACCTAACTACTAAACGATACTAGTCTAATTCTTACTATTCACACTGGCTAAACTCGAATCTGGTGGCATGACAAAACTGGTTCCCACAATCGAACTTAAAGGTTAGTATTATTTAGAATATATTTGTTTTATTGAATCATTGTCGAAGTGGACTACAGTTTAATCTGGGCTAAGATGGCACCAGACTAGTAAGGTGTATAAGTACGTTTATATATATGTAGACTAGAGTTGTGGCCACCTGCGTTGGCTTTTTCAATCGCCATTGGCTGCTTGTAAACATTATACGTATTGGTGACATTATGGCCCACAATCGACCTTTACATGTTAGGCTATAAAAGAATTCGAGTGATCTGTGAAGTGTCTTTCCACCTATTAGGTGAGGTGTCGTAGTGGTCTTCACCACCGGCACTTGTGCTATGCTGCACAAAACCGCAGCCAGTGCATGCAATATCTGTATATTGCACTGCGGTCGGTGCATTATAACTTATAATGCACTTGTTGTGGTCTACAAAACCGCAACCAGTGCGTTATAAGTTATAATGCACTCGCTGCAGTCTGCAGCAGTGCAATATACAAATTATGGCACTGGCGGTGCCTTTGAACTGCCCACGCAGAGTGGTACATATTTTTGCAAACTTTGGGTAGAGTATGTACTGCTGTGATGAGTTACTGAAGGCCTTGTGAATATATCTCTCCCACAGCTCACCAACTATTTAATTACATGATTAGCTGTGTATATAGGCTGCCAAGAACAAAGAGTGGAAGGAACACAACATTTAGTGCTTTGATTATGGTTTAGAACCTATCTAAAGTATTGTGTTTATCTGTTAGAGTGAATTGTATAATAGCTTTCATGGATCATTTTAACACATCAAGATCTATCCGTAAGTGGGATTGCTTTATGGATAGATGTTTCTGGAAAAACATTGGCATAATTAGTGGGTTGTAGCAATGAGCAAAATAAAGGGTGTTTGTGAAGAGGACTCTGGAGAATATAAAATTTGCACAAAAAATCAAGATACTCTAATAGAAAAGTTACACATGACAAAAATAGTGAATAATTGTAATGGGAACAGGAAGTGAAGATGAAGATACTCTAACAGAACAGTCACATCTATAGGCAATATGGGTATAAGTGCATTGAACAGTGAAGAAATTGAACCAATATGTCTTAACCATATTCTCCAGTTATGCTTTGATTACAGTGGTAACAAAGAATCACATTCCAGTAAAAAATAGAAGGATGTTACTTAAGAAATTATTGATGTAGAGGATCTTGAGATTAGTGACGAGTCTTACTAATAGAGTTTAGTATTGTCA